>NC_071982.1:21984331-22284331 GCF_026283585.1 Hylaeus volcanicus | reverse complement strand
CATATTGCACGAGGGTTGAGCGAACCGTTCGTTCCTTCCGCGTCGTTCGCGAACGGCGATAACTGCCAATGCAAATTTTTTAACGGGCTAGTCGTTCGTTTCACGCTAGCTCTGTCCTTAAATTGCAACGTTTCGCCGCTGCTCGAGTTTACAGTTGAAAGCTGACCGCTCGCTCCATTATTTTCGCTACTCTTTGGTTTGTTCATTCGTCTACTTCTCCCTTTTTTCCATGCACAGGGTGATTTTAAAGTTGCACCTATATCGAATATTCGGAATTTTGTTAATTTTAGTTCGTCTTCATTTACCGTCTTGATGACCGTTGCTTGAAAATACCATGGCTCTTGCCAGTTTTGTAGAATAGCTCCGTACATTCGTCTAGCTATCTTGTATTTTTCTATCTCGCTCCGTCGAGCCGTTATTCGATCGTCGCGAGAGAGGCGGACGCGCGAAACCGCTTTAGGAAACGATTCAAAGAAGCGGACGGGTTTGACGCGATGAAACGTTTCGCGCCACCCTCTCCGCAATCCTGTTGGTCGGGTGTGCTTCCGCTTTCCTCGTCGAGGGTAGTGTACAGCGGCGATCGAGCCAACGGAACAGCGAAATCAAAAGGCCGAGCCGCGCGCCGGCAATTTTGATTCTTCGGGGTAATTTCTCTCCATTCAGGCGTCGGCGTCGGCGTCGGCTTCGGCGTCGGCGTCGGGCGCCTACGACGCCCCCTCCGTGGACGTTCGTCCTCTCTCCGTTCGTGCCTATTCCGTCCGTCCGACTGACAGAAACGAGGCCGACGACAGTTTGCTCGCTCTCCACGAGTAATCCCTCCAAATTGGAATTTTATTAAGCTCTGCCTTTTCCTTCCTCTCGGTAGCCTCGATCTCTTTCGTTCCGTTTGGCTGGCATCTCTCGTACCATCGATGGTCTTGCCACAAGAACTCTCGTAGGACAGATTTTTCATGATTTTCTTACGCGTTACTTTGAGACGGCTACGGATAAAGTTTATTTTTTTATATCGGTTTATCCGTTACTCGTTTTCCTGTTTCATCATTCGATCGTTCAAGCAAATTCTATTAAGGAAAATTATTGTGCAGCGCAAGGATGCCAATATGTCGACTATCGAATATTTTTTCGCCAATTAGATCGGTACGATAACCGTAACGATATCAGCTCGTTACGCGGTTAATTCCTTTTGTGTTTCTTTTTATTTATATCTGTTATAGAGTATCCAAACGATAAGTGGGTTGAAACGTTCAAAGTATATTCATATTTAAACTGATATTTCTTCGAGATAATCTTTCTCTTAATTGGATCTGATGCTGCTGACGGTTAATAGAAATCTCATTCTGGTTTCACGAAAAGCCGGAAAAATCCTGGGGACAGAAACGCATTAAAGCTGAAATTCACGAGCCACGGTGGTTCTCTGTAGTTGGTTCGATTCAAAATTTACGAATTCCACCGCTCGAATCCAGACCTCCTTTCCTCCGGTTAGAAAATAAAACTTCCGTCTCACGTGCGAAGCTCGATTAATAGTTCCTGGCCATGTCGATAATTAAATCCAGCGATCGGTGGGCCGGCGCGGCCGGAATTGTTCATAATTCACCCAGGCAACGTTAACCGAGTTTCGCCTGGGACAACATTCATCAACTACATTCTCTATTTTCACACGGACCCTCCTAATTCGGGAACGCGGCAACCCCGCGTCCCCGAAAATCCATTATTCGTTTCGCAGGGACAAAAGGGCTTCGGAACGTGTGTTGGAACCAGGAACGCTCGTTCTCTGTTCGTTGGTTACGCCTGTCTTTGGTGTTCCATCCACTCGGCTATTTAACGGAGAGGGTTCTCCGGGCGTTTACGCAATTTAGTATCACAGCAAGTATTAACATACGTTACATATTCACTTCGAGTAGACGGAAATATACTCGGAAGGTTCAAGGACAAGGGAGTTTTAATTCAAGGTTCACTAGTTGGAAGGGCGAGTAGTAAAAGTGAACGGGATGGAGCGATGTTTGACACTTGAGAGAAATTTAATAGAAAAATAGAGTGTGCATATGGTAGTCGAAATGTAGATAAGGGGTCAACGCAATTTAGGTTATTTGTTGGACCTTTTCGCAAAGTTAATATCAACAAAGTCACTCACGTTCCTCTAGCGTGGAATCAAACGTTTCAATCCCCATTTCACGAGGAACTATGCTCGGTTTCCTTTCACAGCCACGTTTCCCAGCGTCTTCGAGATTCGATTGGAGGGGTATGGCAACACAGGAACGAGAGAGTGGCTCTCTAAACACGTCATTTGTATGCACCACGGATGCATAAGAAATTCGCAAGTGTTCGTATTCGATGTTAGCGTGGGCGTTAGAAGGAAAGAGTATGTAGCTAGCACGGCAAAGGGACGATGGCACAGGAGAGGCGTCGAAAGTCGAAACGAACCGATGCGGAAAAGGAGAAGGATGACCCACGGGTAGTAGCTACAGCTCTGTAGAGGAATGGAGTTTGAAGATTAACAAAGTTTCGATCTTAGACGGGATCGCGTACGTAACGTAAAGGGGTGCATGCGTTGATGCATAGATCAGGAGAACAGTCGGCAATCTACGATATTTAAATAAAATACGTGTCTCCGAGTTATCCAAGTTTGATTGCGATATGAAAACGCAGCATTTACATTCCATTCCGTTCATTTGCATTGGTCGGAATAAAATAACATGATAAATCATTTTATACGGTACGTATACGCACGTATACGGCATGTTTTTTATAATGTTCGACGATCCGTGGATGGAATAAATTTGAATTGGCTGGAAGCAAATAACGATATTATTTTGAAGTATCGCGTTCAAATGAAACAAGATGGATTGCCCGCATTTTGTCAGCAAGCATAAAATCATCGGAGGAATGGTCGAAACCGTGGATCAGATATTTTTCAATTTTATTGGATCAAACATTCTTCCAATCTGTATGCATGGGGCACACGGAAACCGGAAGGATTGGTCGGAAGCGTTGCTGGGATTAATATGATTCAGTAAAATAAGCGAAATATTGTATTTATAAAATATCTCACGATAATCGAAACAAAATATTGATGAGACTGGAAAAGATACGATCGTCTGTAGTATTTATTCAAATCTTATCAAAATGGTTAACTAGATGTGTACAATATCCTGAACGGTATTCATTTTTAAAACGGCTTCATTCGAAAACTAATCGAGCATTACGATCACGACCGTTTCAGTTCAGGTCTAATCCGCGATTTTTATTTAGAGATTAAAAATATCTCGTACGCACGTACTCGAAGCTGTACGCGGTTTTTATTTGCACCGTTCGGTCTTAAAGCTCTGTCACGCTAAAAACTTGGTCGTAGGCGTCCGTAGCCATACGCTTTCGGGTAGAAATTTTCTCCATTGAAATCCTGTGGGAGCGAAATATGGTCCCGCTGTATTGTATCAATTACCTGCTCTGAGGTAAGGATCAAACGATGAGGCTTTTTTCAACTCCGTCGGTTCACGACCACCGATGCCGATGGAAATTCAATTCGCCCTCCTACGAATTTTCAAACAATTTATTGATTGACGTTATTTAGGATACGAAAGCAACCGAGCATTGACAGTTTAAAGACGCGAGAGAGTACCAAAAATTAGTAAAGAAATTTGATGGTGAATTTTTGAAGAAATTTGTACGCAGAGTTATCTAGAATTTCGAATTGAAATTATTTTTCGGAATTTTTTTCGCGCACGAGGTGATCCAAAGCGTGTCAAACCCACCACTATCTACACGCAAATTATCGATTCTAAAAAAAAAAAAAAAAAACCTCCGTTTGACGGTTCGCAACTCGTTAAAAACGGCTGAATGCACGCTGGAAAAATATCTGAAATGTTCACTCGGCGATACGCATTTTACTTTTTCCTTTTTTTTTTAAGCGACTTTGATCTCTTCGTATTCGCACAACAAAAATTCTTCTCACTTCGAGTCACTATACCCAAGGTTTTGCATTGGATGATTGTTTTTCAACGAATTTGGTCGTTAATTTTTAGTAGAAGCGCTGTAAGTAGACAAAATTTACGGTAGAAAGGTCGAAATGTTCCTGCCAGCTCCTCTTTTAGGGATTTTCGCAAGTGTCCTTTTGTTCACTGTTCAAACACGTTCGTTTATCAAAGTGCGCATCCCATTTTTGTTTATTTATTTGTTTACAGATTATTCTTGCAGCCTCCGTTATTTTCTGTAAATATTTTTCAATAGAAAAAGTGCAACGGTAATCGGCTTAAAAAGTATTTATTTTCGCCGATTCCTCGCTGCGTCAATTTTCGTTCGTTTGGAGAAGAGAAAATAACCGGTTGATGACTCGAGTGATTACAATACACGTACCTTTGTTCGAGGATCGAAGCAACTGCGACTGTTACAGGATCCACCGAGCGTTTTCGCGATAACGCCTCAATGTATCGAATAAAAACTTTCGAGCCGACAAGCTCGCGAAATTCAGTTAACTCGCTTTACAAAATCGCTTAAACTTAATAAAGTTTCGACTCCGTTATCAGGAGTTCGTCCCCGATAACGAAGCGACGCCATTCGGGAAACGCTTCGCCTCGAAAACCTCCTAACGAAGATTCCGTCCGTGAGATCATTGACTCGATGCTCAGTTAAACAAAGTTCTCTGGAAAACACTCGAAAAGAAAACACCCGTCGAGGCTGCCACGAAATCATGAAAATCGAGACGCTCCAACATTTCTCTCTCTCTCTCTCTCGCGCGCGCGCGCGCTCTCTCAACATGTTATTCTCGATTCCATACGACTCCAACAAACATTTCAATTTACAGAATTTCATCATGTATTGTATAATGATATCGAATTTTATTAAGTAATATTTAAAATATTACATAATAAAAGTAATATCCTTCATTGCTTTTGACGATCTGACGGAGTGCTAGAAAGTTTAAATTCTTTGTTTGAAACGGTTCAACTTTACCCGAGTACCTTTAAGGTCACAGAGTTTCAGATAGAGACAGACCTCGTTAAATCGTACAACTTTCTCTAGTTTCGCTTGGAAAAGGACTATAGCTTGACCCAGTTTCCCCGAACACTTCCTATAGTGGACTCCTTAGTAGGATTACCTGGCAGATCCTGCCACAGATGCAAGGGGATTTGGTGTTAGGACGAAGGATCTATTCCAAGGTATCGGAGACTAGTCTAGAACTTACATGTACAGGGGATTGATGGGAAATCCAAGAACAGGGATTGGGTCACAGACAACCTCCTGGCTGATTGCATTGGACATGAAAATCAGTCCGTTAGTTAATTAAAAATCCTAACTCGTTACGAAGTATAATAAGATCTGTAACTCGTTGGATACAATGGTGAAATTTTGTTAATTCTTCCCAGATATTTGGAAGATGATACAAGGGACTTGCGATACAATGATTCGATGTCGTATAAGAACCTTATCACATTTTGATAAATAGTAAAATGAGCTAAATACGAAGAGAAATCTATCGAGACCCAAATATCCTTTAATTAAGTAGTCGAGGGGGTTGCCGCTTCATCGTCGAATTGTGTTTACAAGTATGCTATATCGCGTGGCACTCAAAGGAACACCTAGCAGTCTAGCTAATCGATTTGCAGTCAGGAAGTCTTCAACCAACGTGAACAGTTTGTAAACACCAAACAGGAGTATACATATAGCGACGACGTGGCAATAATTACGACTACCAGGTTGCAGCGGGAACAACAATTATTGTTGGAGCGGCAGCTGCCCGACTCGCCGCGCGGCGATAATTTATCCTCTGTTAATACACTATCGTTTAATCCCCGTTTTCCTGAACTCGATGCACACCTGTTCGGCGTAGAACAATATTCGGAAGTTACTTCGATACCAACAACGATCATTATTCAAAAATACCATCGATATTTGCTATACGTAGACTGTTTATATTGGCGCAGTTAAAATATGCAAAGAAAACATTTGATACATATTGAATCGCAAGGAGGTATTAGGTACTTGTAGAATTTTCTACGGCCTCGAGAAAGACATGCTATAGAGAAAATATTTTAAACTCGCCCCGGGAACTGTCATCAGGTATCGATAAAAAATGCATAAAATTCCATTGAAATTTTTATATCGAAAATGTTTGCATAGTGAGAGAGGAATTTTGAAAATGGATGTAGCTTATAAAAATTTCATGGGTCATGGGTCACCTAATATTTTCCAACCGGTCAAGCCTGACAGAAATCACCGAAACGCTTTAAAGTTCCCTTGAAAATGATACCGTTGAAATTCCTCGCCAACTACATGCATGTATCGAAGCTAACTCCGTGACGTCACTCCATCAAATGGATATGGAAATTCGTGTACGAATTAAGCTATTACAAATATTACAACTATTTGCAAATATCACAAATATCAGAACTTAGATTCAAAGATAAAGATTTTTAAATGCTTAAAATGCAAAGTTTTTCTAGTACTTAGTACTTAATCGTCGACAGGTATATACGTGTAAACATTAAACTCGAGTAGAAGGTATCGTTTAGAATAAAATTCCCCGTTTTATATTTGCTGGCGAATATTCGGAACAACTTGATACGTTTCGTAAAACACCAAACGAAATCAAGCGCGCTGCGATAAATTTACATATTCAAAGGAGTTGTTTCCGAACTCATGTTTTGCAAAGTGTTCTTTCCCGAAGCTCGGAAACGATTACGTACAAGAATCGAGGAAAGGCGGTTGCAAAGTATAAAAGCACTAATCTGTTTCTCGCGCGAGCCATTAGATTAAATGAGATACATCAGAAGTTGAACGTTCGCGATACTTTTATTCCCCGTCCTCGGAGTTAAAGCAAGATTAATAAGTAACGCTCGTTGCGAATAAATTACAGCGTGTTACAGCGGCAAACTTGCCGTTAGAAAACGATGCTCGATGGTCTTCCATTAATCTCGTTAAATGAGAAAAACGTGTCCCAAGGAGAGAAACAGATTATACCGTTCACCGTAACTTCCATTTGCAGCATTAAAGAGGACACGCCGTGCCGGGGGTGGCCAGGGATGAAGAAACGGCCTTTGACTACGTTTACGTGACAGGGTTACATTTAGATGGTAATCAAAATACATTATATACAATTTGCAGTCTTTACGCCCATGGCGTTTCCGTTCGAGTCGATGGAGGATAGAGAGAACGATAAAACTCCATCTTGGATTGGAAATGAAAATTACGTTGTTATTATCTCCCATACTAGCTGTTCAATTAAAATCGTCTGCCACGACGCATAGCGACCTCCGGAAAACGATTCTCGAGTATCGCGTCGCTTCTTACGAGTTTACCTTTGTCCTGGATCACTACCCGCCACCCGCGATAATGGAGAATGCCTATAAATCGATTAGTCCTCGATGTGTAATTCCAGCAGTCGGTCTGTTTCAAATATTCAGCTTTCGCGGCACGGTCGAGGTGCACATGAGATTTTTCGTCCCCTATAGCTTGCCGTTTGATCGCAATGTAATTGCACTGGGAAATTACAGAATGTACGTGTACGTATGTCGGTGATACTCCAGCTATCTGTAAAATCAGTGTCCGATCCTGTCTGGCCCCCGAGAATTATCATAGAGAATTTTAAATCGCCGAGATCACGCCCCGTTCTGCGACGGAACATTGGTACGCGTTTCCATTGTACGAGTTATTGTATATGTATCATTCGCGGAATGGAAATAAAATGTAAACTTTCTTCAAAGAAGACCCGCAATCGTCAAATTTTCGCTAAACCCCGACACTTTGTTCTCCCGTTGAGATCAACTCGGACGATTCCCAAGCTCTTGGCTATCCCATGGGTCTATCGATTCTCCCGGTCGGTCGACTGCATATCCAACCATTGTCCTCTCTAACGACCAAGTAGAATCGTCCTGGCGATAATGGAGCGTCGATGTAAACGGATCAACCGTTCGATAATCCGTCGTTCACGGAAGAACTTTGGGTGACGCGAATGCCCAAATGTGGGCCAGAACTGCGACCCGATTACGTATGTGTGTTCCGATCCGCGATAAATCGGATGTTACCACCGCGGGACATCTTGTTTCCTCGGATGACGGAGCTCGATTTCCTTGGGATGCTCGACAAGAAGCTGGGACTCTCGTTTCCGATAACTTTCCCTCGTCAAAAGCAAGTGCAAAATTTTGTAGCACGAAACCAAAAAGGAACGAATAAAACTCGTCTAATTTGCATAGTAACTAAATTGCAGGGGACGTTCGATCTTCCATGCTCGAGTGCCGCCGACACGTGCCGTCAAAGCATGAAGCGAACGACGCCGACGCCTAATTGAGGCAACAGACGTGCAGCAAAATCGATACGCAGGGAGAATGTTTAAAAATTCGATGGTTTACTCGTGGCTCTGTAATTCGCAAGTAGAATATATAGAATAGGATGTCTTTTCGCAATGACTTTCATCCCCTGTGATTATTGTAGTTGTGGCTAAACGAAATAAATCGAACCTTCGTTCTACCGTTTCTCCATTTATCCGTAGTGCTTTCATTTCCTCTTGCAAATGGAAAAATTATTCTCGCCAAGGCGATGTTTCGTGCTACGAGACCATCGTAAATTATCGACTCTTTCATCCCCTCGTGGAATTGCGGAAGAGTTCGTTCGTGTTAAAATTATACTTTTGTGACGTCTAAATGCAAACTTTATATAGTATAAATCGAAAATGAATTTTGATTAATATTCTGACCAACAAATTTAAATTGCATTCGAGGGCCATTATCTCCAGCTCTCGGAAATTTCTGTTGTGGCCGATGCTCTAAGAAACTTCTCTCGAAAAGACACGCGATATCGCGCCAAGCTAAATTCGCCGTAAACGCGTTACTTTCTGCCTTCATAATTTTCTTGGTCGCCCCTTATCTTCGTTTCTGTGCAAGCAGAAAAGCGTTCCGAGCATTTTAAGCGTTCTTAAGGACACGGTTGCTCGGGGACGGGACCAGACGTCTGAGACGTTCACAAATGATTTTCACGCGTTTTAGTCCGCAACGGAACTTGTCGCGGCATTTGCATTGCACGTCAATGGTGCCACGAAGAATAATGTTACTTTTGTTACCAGGAAAAAATTTGTTACATTTTCACGGAATCAAAAGGGAACATTAATCTAGCCAACGTTAAGCTGAAAAATTACCGACGATGTATTTCCTCTCGTTGGATCGCGTCAAACGAAAGAAGAAGATTATGTACGTTGAACGGAACGCATTGTATTTTCATTGATATCGTTATGAAAACTCGCTGGCGAGTATCATGGAACAAGGAAGATTTTCGAAGAATCTTGAAATCCCTGGCTCCGAGAGTGAAAGACGACGACACAAGGTGTAAATCGGGATTGTTTCATTTTCCATGCTGTTCACCCGTGTACATCCACCGTTTCTTAAGACGAAAGTCCAAAGACGTCACTTTCTCTCCCATTTCTCTCGTGTTTCTTTATTTCGCCGTGCTCTGACGTCGTCGCAGGAGAGAAAAGAGAGATTTAAAGCAACCGAAATTAAATCTCGCTTCTTCCCCAACGGAGAAAAAAGTTCCGCAGAAAGAAGAGACCGTGAGAACGTCTACTTAATCACCGGTATTTGTTACGAAGGTGTTCCTCTAATTATGTGTGCGACATTTTTATCACCCCTGTCCGCTAATTTGCATAGCGATTCCTCGGGTAATCAGTCTGGCAGAAAATCCTCTAATTACTTTCTTCGTTTATTCGTAGCTTAACGTCGCGTCGAGTTCCTCGTAAACTGACGTTGCGGTAGACTGGAGGACGACAGCTTGAAACTAACCACGTGGTTTTATAATGCGTAACGCGATCCCAATGAGCTCGTTCGTAACACACGTCACAATCGTACTTTCCGGTTTTCTTTGACCGTCTGCTCTAATTATCTTAATTATCATACGATGCCAACTGTCATCCCCTTGGCTATCGTTTCTTTTCTCTTCCTTTGTCTCGAGATCCTTTTCATCTCGCCGATCGCGACCGTTCAATTCTCACGATTACTTCCAGGTAATACAAGTAGTCCAAGGATAATATAATAGTACAATATAATCGTTTAATCGTTTAGTGGAACGAACTCACCTTTTGCTATCGATGAAAATTATTTCGGCCTTTTCGTAAAGTAGCGTTACGTTATACCAACGAATTTTTTTTACGCTACTTGAGTGTTATTTAGATGTTGTTATCGAGGACCCCAGCCAGAGTAATCAAACTCCAATTCTATCGGTAATTCCGTTTTCGTTCGAATTTCTCTATTTTTTCCATCAGATTTAACCAAGTGCATTTTTTAGGTGGTGCTCACTCTCCTCTGTCCTCCTCGAATTCGATAGCGGAGAAGATGAAGCGCGACCAGTGAATTGACGTGCTGCGACAAAGTTCGATCGATCCCCTCGATGCAGCTCGAAACGAATCAATCCTAGGCAATTTGGGCCGATCGAGTGCGCGCGAAAAAGAATTTCAGGCTGTTCGCCGCACAAGGATTCCCGTAAAGCAAAATCCAATAGCGATCGGCACGATACGTTGCATCTTCGGTGTTATCGCTCTGGGATATCCTGTCCTCCGCGGGACACGTTCTCCATTGTCGTCGTTGTACCGATCCGAGCACAAAAGCAACGGTCTCGATGAATTTCCACTGCCAACCCGTTTTTT
Organism: Hylaeus volcanicus; assembly: GCF_026283585.1. Lineage (NCBI taxonomy): Eukaryota > Metazoa > Arthropoda > Insecta > Hymenoptera > Colletidae > Hylaeus > Hylaeus volcanicus. The sequence goes on along the minus strand of NC_071982.1, from coordinate 22,273,707 downwards.
CAATCTCGCGCCATCTTCGAACCAGAAAGGATGTTGCGCTATCCACCAGAGGTATACGACTACATCGTATCGAGACAAACGCAGCGTACCGTTCCACGAATGATTAGCGAAATTACAATCGCAACTCTCGCTTCGTTTCAACATATCGAAGAAAAAGTTGATGCTACATTCTTAAGAAAAACAAGTTAGGCGGTGTTATACTTGCGGCCAGTAGTGTATATTTCCACGTTCCTTCTATCTTCGTCTTTTCGTCGTTGAAACATCTCTGAAAGGTTTCCCGAGGGAAATTTGGCCGAGATATTTTGTCGCGCGAATTCGAACGATCCGATTCGAAACGATTTTCAAACGAATCAAACGTTCGAGACCTTTCTCTTTGTCTCCGCGAATGATGATAATTCGATGTTCATCGACTATTCATTGCTGTAATATGCTGCGATGGAGTAGCTCGGTCGTTTTGCGTGATTACAGATTCCCTCGAAAACTAAACTGACTTAGTTTTCGTTTTATTAGTCGCGTTGTTAGCAGAACTCGAGGACCCATACTGTACCAGTGGCATCTCGTAAAACTCCACTATTTTTATTCGACGGGGGTTAAATTAAGTACACTTGCGAACTAATACCATCGAATAAGATAACTTCAAACTTGTTAGAAAATATAATTCCACCGCGTAAGCCGCGGTCCCCGATGCAATCTCAGTCGCCTGCTTGTCTTCCGCGTCTTTTTCTTTCCTTCTTTTCTCCTGAAAATTGAATGACGAAGTATAACGCGCTCGGCCTTCTCGTTCATCCAACTTCCTCTCTCTACCCGTAGGCATTCAATGTTATCGAATTTTGCTCGAAGATTGTTCAAATATTGCGTCAAGTTTACTCGTAAGATTGCAGCTTCGTTTCAAAATAAAACAATCTGTTACTTCGGTCTTTTATCCTTCGAATATGGAGAGTTTGCTACGAATCGCAAACAGATGTAATCGCTTGGTTGCAGAAATATTTGGTATGCTTACGAAATTACCTTCGAATCATTTGACTCGGCAATCAGTCGGCCACAGAATGAACCCGTTAGACAAGATCGCCAAGCCATCAGCGAAGATTTCTATAAAGCAAAGTCGGACAGCGAACGTCGTAATCCACATCAGATCCAACGTTATCGCATCAAGCCAGCCCGGTTGTCGCACGATCTTCTTCTTCTGCCCGCTGTTATCGTCTTCGTCGTTGCTATGCAAGTACAGAGGGAACATTCGACGAACCGAAGGACCTCCCGCGTTTTCATCCCTATCTTTTCCTCTTCCACTTCACGGGGCGGCAGAGGCAGTGGCGTAGACCAAGCGGAAGAGACCGTGAGCACATGGTTCCTTGCGAAACTGTATCGAGTACTCGATTTTCTTCGTGGCACGCAATTCTCCTTAGATTCGATTTGGCTTGACTCGTCGACGAGGTCGGTACTCGACGATCAACGTAAAACGAGTAGAAAGTAACCTTTGTACGAAATTCTGGTGGAAATATCCATGACTTACGGTTGCATTCGAGATCGTTTCCTTGCTAATAGGGAAAAGGAAAAAGACGTTATCTCGTTGTAAAGTAAGTCGTTGAAACGATAGAAAACGTTTGCCGTATCGCGAAACAAATTCGGTTAATTACGTTATTATTAGGAACATCGTCGTCGTAGAAAGGTGATTAGGATAACAGGAGCACGCGTGTCGTGCACTCCGCTCGAATCACTGACTCGAATTCTAACCGTAACCAAACAAAAACACCAGAACTAAGTAAACTCCTCGAATTGAATTGCTGGATACGCCACTGAGGGGCGGGGAAAAGGGAAAGAGGGAAAGTGGCGAATGAGAAGTGGTACTGGCATGGTTCCTCTTCGGTGCAACCCTCTCTCGGTGCCACACTAATGAGACGCAAAAGCTTTTGCGCTTAAAGGGTGACGATGCCGCGGCGTCGATTAATGAATGTCGCCTGTTTCGTGCCTCGTGTCCCTTGCTCCCTTGCCGTTATCAACGCGATAACGGGCCACCGTCTACACCGTACACGCGCCAACCCTCTACTCCGTTCCTTCCGTTACGCTTTCCCCAGACGTTCGCGATCATTTCCTTTTTTCCTCCCCAGAAAAACATGACGAAGGTTAAGTCGTAAGACCGTAATTATCCTGGAAAGGAAGGATGAAGGATGCGAGATAAAAAAAGTGCGGGTTTCTATGCGATAACGTAAACTAAAATGTTGTTAAATGTTATTTGGCGAAAATAACGCTGTAAAAGTGTAATTAATTTCAGCTTTACCGAAACACAAACTTCGACGAATCGCTTTACCGTGAGATTACACGAGACTAGAATCGAAATAGCCCGCACCTCTACTTACCCTCGAGCACGCGACATTTGATCATAATTAATTAAAAGGCTGCACCATTTTCGAGCCGGTGTTATCTTTCCCTAAACATTGTGTGCCTTATCCACGCCATGTTGCGCGGCGAATCCAATGCATTTTACGGCTCGTTTTCATTTTCGTTTCCTTTTCTGGCGAAACGGACTCGTTGCTTGTCGCGCGAGACTTCTTTGCTCGTACCGTTCCCTACAGTCTTAATTGCCCTATTGTTCGCGATGCTCGGCGTCGCGTCGACCGTCTTCTGCGAGGATCCTCTCCGATGTCTGCGCGCAAGTACGAGACAACTGCAGGGAAAAAGGAAAGGACACGCGAATCTTCTGTTCCTTCTCAAACTCTCTACCCCCCTTCCGCGCTGTTCATCTTCGCCTCCTCACTCGGGAACTCTTCGCTGGCGTTTTTCACCGACGCGTTGCACTTTTTCATTGGCACGCGTACTGGTTTACTTTTTCGAGGTTCCGAGATTTCTGTTGTTCGCAGACGCTCATTGTCTCTCGAGTGCGGCTGCGAATGCGCTGCGAGATCCTCGGCAATGGAATTTTAGCTGCACCGACTTCTGAGACGCTGACATCGCTGAACTCGGTCATCGAAGGTATTCAATGAAACTGGGATCGAACTTCGTATGTTATTGGTATTTTACTTCAACGAAGAAAGAATAAAGGAGACGGAAGCGTGGTCCGAAGTACTCGAGAAACCTTATTGGTTCGGCAAGTGACATTTATTCGGCTTTCAACAGAAATATTCAGTTGCTATTTTTACTCGTCGAATCGTGTACGTACAAGCATTGGTATATTCCCAAGATACCCTTTTATTTGCGTCTACTTCCGGTTTCTTCGTTACAGCGAGAGAGCGGCAATTAGGGGAAGGGTAGCAAAAGTTTCGTTTATACGTCACGATCCCCAACCGAGATTAGGAAGAAAGTACGCCCTCTTAAAGGATACCGAAAATGTAATCGAGGGGGAAAACGTAGATATATGTATGTGCCCGAAATATCCCGCGATGAGAAAGATCGAGGGGATCTTGATCAGAAGTTGGTACGCGAAAAGTTGTTTAAACGAGAACACCGGAGCTAGAGCGAAAAATGATCGTCGTTCAACTTTCGAACGACAACACTGTACTATCTCGCTCGTCTCGAAACTTTTCTCGTGTTCTACGATGTATCTGAAGGACTGCGTATTTTTTTTCGTTTGCGCATGTTTCAAAAAGAAGGTAGCCAAATCGTTGTGAAGCGTTTACCAAGTAGATATGTCGACGGCAATAACGTGCTCCAAACGTATGTTGTCTCTCGCTGCGGTAATACGTCGACGTTTTTAATGAAAAATATTATTTATACGTTCCACGATACTAGGTCTTTACCTACTTCGGAAACAGTTAAAAAAGGTACAGTTGCATGTTTACCAGCGACAAACTGACAACGTTTTCAAGTGGCTGGCTCCTTTGTGGCAGACGGTTTTCTCCTCACACATCTAATTACCCCGTATGAATTAAATTCAACCACCGCGCTCGCCACGTATCCAGGGACCTGTCGCGCTACATATTCCGCTTTCACTCGTCCCTATGTCAACCCCACGAAAACATCCACATGCACCGGCATATTTTTCCCCCCTCCAGTCACCACGCGTCACCCTCTTTTCCCCTCTCACAGTTTTATGAGCCGCTTGTTCCGCAGCTCTTTCAAGCGTGAAGCGTTTCCGTTATCCGGCGTGCTGCTTTTCCATGTACTCCTCGCGTTAATCGCCCTATTGTTCGCCGTGTCGGACGCCCAGCGTCGTCGTCGTCGTCGTCGTCGTCGTCGTCGTCGTCGACGTCATCTTCGGTAAGCCTCCCTACGAATGTACCCGCTTAAGCCACCCGGTCATACATGTACGGGGACAATATACGAACGCGCCGAAGCCGATAGACACGGATGGTGTCGTGTATCGGGGACGAGCAAGCAGCAGGCCTCTTCAAGGCGCCTCTGTATATCCATCTCTCATCCCTTCGCTATGCGCGACACGCAGTGGACCACCTGGCAAGGAGCTTAAAGGGGAATTACCAGGCCGGGAAGGTACGCTTCGCTAGTTTGACACACTCTCCGAAATATTCTGAAATCTTGGAACTTTTTTATTCGCGTTCATCTTGACTTTGCCTGCCACGATAACGGAGAATGATTCGTACAAATTTGATCGATATCAGAGACAATTACCGCAGTTGGAAAAAGTGTTTGCGACGAACCATTGTAAGCAAAATTTCATTCAGATAAATGGAGTCCGACTGCGCGTACAGGTCTCTGCAGTTAATTTCTGTCAGCTGACCCCGCTATATCAAACTTCCCATCGACTAACTGAGACCAGTTAACAAATGAATCACTCGAAAATAGACAGGCCACCCTCGCGCCCGAGGGAGGGGCTCGCGCGCAATCGCAAAGTGAATTCCGACGACCCTCGAGTCGGTAATGTTTCTCGAGGGACAAAACGATGAGAAATTCATCTCGAAATGTATCAACGTGGGACGTGGAGCACGATGGCGACCGTTCATTCCCAACGTACCACACGGATTCATCGCGGCCACGTTTCTCAAGAATAAGTCGGATAAGAAGCGACGCTCGAGTCGACGAAGCTATATGGAGGATGTGTACCGAACAGTAATACGCGAACTCGCGTACAGACTTTCAATAAGCGCAACGTCAACAATGCCTGTTGTATCGTTCGCTTTTTATGGTCACCCAAGCAATTGGTGTTCTTCAACGCCATCTTGAACGATACGTTCGCGTTGTGAAATTGTTCCATCGTTCGATTTTCATTTGACGTACAAAAATTGAGACGAATCCAATTTAACGATACACCCTGAATTTTTCGAACAATCACGGAAAGCACAGGAAAATAATTAAATATTCAATCAATGCAAAAGCGAAACGCAAAACTTAATTACATGTTTTACTATTTGCACAATCCAGCCGAACCGATATATATGTAGAAAGCACGACCATTGACAAATTTAAACACATTTCTCATCAAATTTTCGTTCGCTGATATCCAGCACTCCAAAAACTAAAAAATATACAAAATGGGATCGTTTGTTCGCGTATACCTTTTTCGACTCTGCTTTCATTAGTAAAAATGAATAGAACCATTATACTTTTTTATCGTCGATAACTTTCCAGAACCGTTATCACTTGTTACACTCGGCATACGTGTGAGTACTTTTAATCGCGTATAATGCGTTCCTACGTAAACAGTTACATTTTGTTTAATATATATTTCATTAATTCCGATCGGAAATAATTTTACTCGGATACAAGTTCGGAAATTTTATCTTTTCGAACAACCCGATAAATCGTTGGTTGGCTCGATCTATTTGTTATAGTACGTAGCACATTCGACTTTATTCGAGTACTCGTATATTTGAAGTTTATCCGTAGTATTCGAGATTCGGGAGATTGGGACGATGAAACTGCTTGTTTAATAACGAGAGAACGGCTACAGTGTCTCGTCCCTGGAAATATTAGGACGAAAAGTACACCGAGAGCACTGACGCTCTTCACCGCATTTCCGGATTTACGAAGAAATCCGATTTTCCAGCATCAACGTAGCTAACAGGGAACTCGCAAGAAAATGATCGTTAAGCTTTCTATATAAAGAATCAAATGCTTTCAGAATTCCATACACGCTCGTAACGACAATGTGGAGCGAAATTAACAGTTTGCTATAGAATTACAACTCTTAGGTAGAATTAAATAAAGTTTGTACATTTGTTAATTACGGAATTACGAAAAGCCGTCCGTGAGTCGTTCGTTCGCATTCCGGTCGTGACAATCGTCGAACGAACTATTCCTAAAAAAAAAAACGAGAAAAAAGAGGAACTAAAATAAGAAAAAAAAAAACGGAGGAAAAAAGGCTGGTCGTAGATTTTTTTCCAGGACGCCAGCTACTCGGAGAATCCTCGCGATGAAATCACGGCGACGATTTTTCGCGCTTCCCTCTGGCTTAACTTTCGAATCAATTTCGCCACGCCAACAGACCGCCAACTGACGCGTGTCCTCATTGCTCTCGGAAATCGTTGGATCAACGCGACGAACAATCCGGGTAATCGACTCCCGCGAATGATATCTGTAGATTTGGCGATACGAACGTCCTAGAAATATTGCTTTCTTCGAGTCAACGTTTTTCTTCATTCTTTGAGCAGTTAGCCAATCGAAATGGCAATATTTCTTGTCAACGAGAAATTTTCCTTATCCAAAGAAGACACGGTTTACGATACGAAGCGCTAAGTTTGGCAAGTCCTAACACGGAACGAAAACGACAGAAGAGATAGAACAACTTGAAATTGCAGTTGTATCAGCGTGCACGGTGTTTTCGAGACATTTTTCATGTGTTGTTTTTTTGGCTACCGTCCGCACACGTACGAGGGAAGTTGCGTGACGTTTCGTCCAGAGAAGACCATCGATCTGCTCGTTTCCAGGCCGTTTCCAACCTCGTTTGTCCACTGGACGAACCCTTCGTACTCTTTTACGGCGGCGGCGTCCTCTTTGTACGTGGTGGATAAAAATAATTTACCCATAAACGCGAGCCCACCCCCTAGCTCGCGCTTCGCCTGTCGTGCAATGGCGAACGAGACGGTGACACACCGTGTCACGTGATTCCGCGATACGTCGGTACGCGAATAGATTTTAGAATGGAAATTCAAGAAAAATTATACGAGGTCTGGGGTGAGAGGTAAATGGAATTTTTAGATCGCATCGAAAGCTTTAATTGACAGGGGGCACAAAAAGCAGGTACCATTTACAGCTCTGCAACGGCGATTGGTTACTGCATGCCATTCGAAGAATTGGATATTCTAGGTGTGTGTATTTTCAACGCTTCGGCGTCACATGACTTTTCCTCAAACGTTCTTGCAATTCTTAGCTATCGATAAATGTACTTAGTAATAAAGAAAACTTTCCAAGACCACTCGTTTAGTTGGAGACATCGAATACTATATCGATTTAACGTACGCTTGTCTCGTCGTTGAAACTTTCCTCGTGACAACTAAGCTAAACAGTACTTCGGAACTGTACCGTATCCGGACAAATATTTCAGCTTATCGGTTAGTGGGTTAATCCGAACAGAACCACATCAACGGTGAGAAACACGCGCTAAGCTGATCGGTATTTCGTTACGGTGGCGTACCTAGATGCCTATTTACGTGCACGCTATTTCTCCCTCTGTCAGAATTATTTGCTTTAAGCTTGTAGAAACACCCTCGTATAACCACGCACAAGTCATTGTTCTATTGTTCCGCTGCACTCGGCCCGATTGTTCGTCATCGACATCGGTTTGCGGTTCCCTTGATTCGGTAAATAATGACACATCGTTTCATTCGTGCGAACGAAACTGGATGTCGTTTCAAGGTGCGTTTACATACAGTCTATTCATCCGCGTTGAATGTAATCGACGACCAATCGATGCCACGTGAAAAAAAAAAAAAAAAAAATCTGCGGAATAAGATCGTTATCCATGGGCCGTTATTTCCGAGATAATCAATTTTAATATCGATTTTGTTTTCGAGCTAAAAATTAGCATCGGTTGTTTCGTTGCTCCGTGGTCGGGGTTCCGAATAGGCGGCGAACCCTCGTCGGAAAGTGCTCGTAGGCTCCCTCGAGGGTCGCGAATACGCGAGATTGTCGGTGTTCTTTTTTTTTTTTGCAGCGACGAACCCGCATTGGTTTGAACACGATAAGCACCCGATTATGCAACCCTCGTAATTCAACCGGAAAATATTTCTTCTTTTTTCCTTTCGCGCCGCCCGTGCCAGCTCGTAAATTTCATGATGTATTGGACAAAAACTGCCCCCGTTGACCTTGCCATCGGAGCCACTTTTCATGTTCGGCTGAATTATACTTTCTACCTTCTCGACTGTTATCGACTGGAACTAAGGAAAAGTATCGCTATCGGTCAAAATTTGTCGCGTACGGATGTACGTTGTCTTCTGCGTCCTTTGTGTACGATAACTGTTTATCAAGTAATCATGAAATTTGGTACGATGATTCCTGCATACGACGATATAATTAAATTTTAGAAAAAAGTTAACGCGAAGGGGGAGAGTTATTATATTAACACCTGGAGTGGCACATTTTGCCTTCTTTCCGCGTTGTGGCATACACCCTCTATTGTATTATTTTTTAAGAGAACATCCCTTTCAATTGTATTATTCGCGCATCGTCGAGTTTTACCATCCTTCGTGGAGCGAGGTGAACATTAAACGCTGGATCCAGGGGATCGCGGAATTGTTAAGGTTATTCGAAATTTTGTACCCTCCAGAGATACGTGTCCGTGATATGGAACGGTAGTAATTATTATTACACCGTGGTTGTAGTCGGGTTTCTTCTTTTTGCACCCTCCGCGAGAGAATGTTCTCATTAAATTTTATCCTTTCGCGGTTCGACTTTTCACCGGTATTTACTGTAACGTGCAGAATGTGTCGTAACGTCTGAGCACCGCTTCCGGGTACCACCGAACACCTCGGTGAAGTTCTTATAATCGTACGTTCCATTTAAAAATAGAAATTGTTACTTCGGCATCGAATAAGTTTTCGAAATATTCAGATTAGACGATCTCTCGGTTACTGTACCGTGAAAATTCACTGTTAATTTTGTCTTTGCTTTGAAACGATTGAAAAATTGATCGTCGAAATAAGTGTCACTGTACCGCGTGGCAAGGATAACTTAATAGATACAAATAATGTCAGGTGTAAGGTAAAAAATGAAAAGAAAATTATGCGTCGATATACATAGTTATCGGTTAGTAAAATGACCATTCCCGCGATTACACGGACGAAGCCGAGCGTCGAAAGAATCGATGATTGATCTATTAATCGATTCATCCTCACCGATGCAACTACGCCAGCAACAAGTATTTGCATCAATGAATTTCATCATGCCGTGAAACGAATCATATGGAATACCAATTTGACAGGTAATGAATTCCGGTAACGACGTTTACAAGACTGACAGGGTTTACTTTGCATTCACGTGCATTTAATTGCAAAACCGTGCGCGCAATTTCGCGGATGCTACCGGAAACTGTCAGTTTAACTTTAATCGCGGCAACATGGCTGTTTGCCTCAATTTTACTTGAACGAATTTAGAAATTGCTGGCAGTCGCGTGCATCCACTGGTCTAATTACTCCTGGAAAGAGATTAACCTATTACCTCGTGGTAAAATTCGGGAAATTGGAGGCAGCGATACATGATTTCGTTTTTTATCAATAGAGAAAAAACAGATTTGCGAACGGAGAAATGTGCCGACGTTCTGCTTTTGTGAAACTCGATTACATTTTAATTGCGATCGAAGAAACAGGAATCTCTTTCCCAGGAAAACTGAAAATTAATTTCTTCGCGAAGAACAAGTCGATTCGAATTAAATTCGGTTTTCGGAAAGCTTCGAATCCGAAGTTAATTTCACGCCACAAAGCAATTTCAAAGTGCTTGATTCTGCCTGGAAACGCATCTCGTGCAAAGTTTTTTACGTTCGAGGATTGAAGTTCCATCTTGACCTCGATTTCGCGCAATCTTCTTCTCGTGCCACCATCTTGATCTCAAAGAATTTCTAGGATCACTTCTTACCACTTTAAAAAACTAGAAATTTGAGGATACGATGCGACGCAGACCGAGATCTAGGAATGGGAATCTACCAGTCCATCGCGGTTCCTAGTAATCAAAAATATCTTGCGTAATCTTTCGAAACACGATCATGATGCATCTTTGGCAATCAGAATAGATCGTGGAAAATATGATCTTTGTACGATAAACGTTTTAGCTTAGCGAAACTAAATACCGTATCGCGGCTTCTCAGCGTTCAGAAAAGCAGACGCAAGTAGAAACAGCGAGGAATGGTCAGACCTATAAGCCGAGTCGTGAAAACCAAGCTCTGCGTCGAAAAACATCGTTCCACATATTCGACTCGGTTTTCCACTATGAATCCCTCGAGGACGTTTGTCTCGGTTTCGTGGATGAATATTTATATGAACGAACGAGAAGAAAACAGGGACTCGGAATCGTAAATTCGCGAGAAAACCTGGTCGTTGTCAGATTAGTCACGCGGGTTATAAACCGTTCTCACGAGACGTCTGACGAGACGACGTTGGCAGCGGGGCGTCGACGACCTACCCCCGTGCCCTAAAAGCGGAGCTGGGATCGATTAAGTGGCACCGAGAGGGTTTCTTTAAAGAGGAGCCTGGACGCTTAGCAGGCTTGTTGGATTCTCATCTGCCGACGAGTCCTCGGGGCAACTTGCTACTAAATCTGAAACTTGTGTCGGTGTCGTCTCGAGCACTCGAGGCTGTTTCGAGGGTGCAACGGACCCGCTGGTGTACCAGAACGAGGAGGGTGGGGGTGCAGGGAGCGTCGAGTTGCTGACCCAGTCGACGACGGCGTTCACGCCGCAACACCGTAAACCCGCCTTGACAAAAACCAATCAAAAACGTTTTACAACCTCGGCTCCATGGATTGTTTCAGGCGGAAAAATTGTGGTTCACCGGGTGCCTAGAAACTTTGGCTTGAAACTTTACGATCGATTATCGGTACGGTCGATCTTATAGGAATTTACAAAAAACTTTTACCATTTTTCATGGTAGCAGAGGTCGCTTCGTTTGTCCGCTTCCGATAAGTAATCAGGTTGCAGCACGTATCAGGGATAACCGAATTTAAAGGGTTATTTTTTTCTCTTTCCTTGCCCGGAATCGTATTCGACGATGACACGAACACCCAGCGCGTAACTGCCGAGCCAACGAGGCCGCGTGCATCATTCAGCGTGCTCGAGAGACGGTCCGCGAGGGTTCGCGCTCCTTAAATTAATGACGGAATCATGAAACTTCATTCGAACTGTATCTCCACTGTAGCTCTCACCTGAATATACGAGGAGAAGATTACGAGTCCAATTTAATTAACATCGCACCGCGCATACGAGTGTGTGTATATTCCTATTGGGAGCGCCTTCGTCACCGTTTCGAACAGGAAAATTCATTTTCCCGCGGCGGCCGTTTCAGCGCCGAATCGCGCGCCCTGAAAGAGAGCCTCTCTCCACGTAGAAATCTCTGTTTTTCCGCGTCATGACTTCGGGGTTTGGCAACGCGGTCGGGGACACAATCTTTCGACGAAATTCCAACGGCACGGTGCCAGGAAGCTTGTTGACGGCCCTCTCCGCGCCTTTTTTCCGCGCCGGGGACGATTTATTTCGCGCAACGCGTCTACCGAGAGTCCACTGACCCCTCGCGCCTGAAACTTCCGCCTTGGAGTCTGGGTTCGCAGCGAATTCATCCATGATAAGCCTTCTCTTCGAATTCTTCTGTGCTGGAACACCGATGTGATTCGAATGTTCGGTGAACCGTGAATCGAATACTCTAGCTAACGAAATGTTATTTTTAAGGTTGGTTGTGTCGTCGTCGAGGCTTCCTTGAAAACGAGTACTGTAGCGGAAATTACAGATTCACTATCAGATTCAAATTAAATTATCAATTCGACGGAGCTGTATTTACACCGCTCTTAACGCGAATCTTACCGTTCATAAACGGAACACGTTTCAAGATTCGTAGAGTAACCGACCGAAAGAGCAGGAACAATATTATGCCGCATCGTTATCGCGAACAGCGAAAGAAAGAGTTTCGGGACGAGAACAGTTGAACGTTCTTCCAGCAACCAAAACAAAAACGGAAATGGAAGGGTAACGATATCGATTTCCATCTCGTGCTTTATTTTACGAACATCGAAAGGACGGCTGTTCGGATTCCCGAAACTCGACCGAGTCTCGCCGTACGAGGGCACCGATGGTGCGAGGACAAAACTCGATTGGAAAAACCGGAAGTCGATTACGTTAAACGACGCCCTCTCCTCGCTTGAAAAACGGCAATTACCGTACTCGGTCGAGAAAACATCGTCATCTAGTAACTAGGTCGATAACGATCTCTGACCAGAAGTTAGCGGCAACAGCGACAGGCTGGCATCCACCGAATATTTCTATCCTCTCTATTCTTTGTCATCCAACAAACATCCATCATCAACATTCACACCTAACGTTCAAAAACTGTATTCATTCCTACACGTCCATCTTAATCCTTCTTCGTACGTTCGTACCTCTATTTTCGCTTGTCACTTTACTTTCGCATGCCTTCCTCTATCTTTAGATCATCTTTCATCTCCTTTCAAATCTCTAATCGAAGAAACGATCTCGTCGACCACCTCTTCCATTCCATTTACTCTTCCATTCCCTCATTCTTTACCTCCACTGTCGCCCCTCTTCGTGTTCGCCCTCTGTACGCTACCGTAATCAGCGTAGCGTAACGTTTCAAAATAACTACGGATATCCCAGATTCAGTTGCTCGAGGAACACCCGCTAACGCTTCTTTATATCCCCGGGTTGTGTACCTGTGTTAAATCCTAGGCGGCCGAGTAGTTCTGGTAATCTCGTAAACGAGAAGTAAGCGCGGCGTTAATCCGGTCTCGCAGCATTCCGAACAGAACTGCGAGCCGCTCGGGTCGCCGCGATATTAATAAACCCTTCTCCCGCCAGAAAATGCCCAAGTTACAGTGATCTGGAAGCTGAGGTGGAGTGGGTCGAGGGAAAGGACATCGCCGTCGCCCAACGTCCCTCTTCGTGCCAATTTTCGCCAGCGACAAAACTGACTCGATCTTGTTTAGCTTGTCTCCTCGTTGTTGCATTTGCGCTGTTCACGGTATACACGCTGTCAGACTGTTTATCGAGACAAGAACGCGCGATGCATCGACGAAAATTGCTCGGAATTATCGACGTCGACGTCCACGTCATCAAATACGCTCCAAGTAGGTGTTTGGCTTGAGTTGGGCCCACGGTTTGGATAGAGTGATCGAACCCTGTCATCGACCGAGGATTTATTAGCCGGAGGTAGAGAGAATGAACCGGGTAGAACGGCTAACGAATATCGGACCAATCTTCCTCGATTCCATTTAGCCCTCCGTTAAACGAACTTTTACCCAAGAAGACAACAGGAAATGATACTTGAACGGAAACAGAAATCCGAATTCGTTGATTAATAGTAAAAATAGTCGGTTTTCTGCGAGAGTTCGTAACCTCTCTATCCATCCCCTGTCGTTAGACACTTTGCACGATGCGTTGGCGTCGCGTCGAGTCGAGTAAATCTTTGCGTTTGACGAGGAGTCGTAATGTTCGAAGAGCCTATTTTGAGGCGTAAAGGGAGCGAGAAGAACAAACGAGAACAGGAAAAAGATGGAAGGAGAATCGGTTTTCGCGGTCTTCCGAGTCGTTTTCAGCGGAAAGAATTTACGAGCCGACGTGACCGGCCAGGCTGAACGGATACGCGGACGAGGCTAATCCGGAAATCCGAAATGTCCGGCGATTTACGGAGAGCCAAGCGATTTTTATGGGCTGCGCGCGGATATCCGATGGAATCTGTACTCGAGATTCAAACGATTCCTTCATCGGTAGTCGTCGATTGTTTCATGAAAATCTTCGTTTCGTACGGTACTTTAACGGTACTCTAATTTTATTTTATATTAAACGTATACGATGCCCTAGCGATCCAAGAAATTGAAAAAAGCGACGACTTCTCGTTACGATAACGTTACGATTGAAATCCTCACCGGAAAACATCGCACGCGCAAAATTTGGGCGCCTTATTTTGAACATTCGCTGGTTTGCATAAGTCAACAAATAGAGCATCTCCATAAATCAACTTCCATGACTAACAGTGTAGCATTAACGTCAACTCATGAATATTAATTCCGCCCATTATCTAGTCATCATCCTCGACATTAACCAAACTCGTCGGCCACGAGTATCGATTGTCCGACAAATGTAGACCTTGGAAGGTACGTATACCTTCGGCCCTTTCGTCCTTACGTCAAAGAATCGTTAAAAATCATAGATGCACGTATCGCCTAGACGACTGGAGTAGCGTAATTGGAACATTTTTCCGAGAAATGTTGTCATGACTCATCGAAAGAGAGAAATATTACTGCGATTGTGGTTAGGTTGCGCGAATGTTTTAATACACCTCCCTCGTCGCGTGTCGCGTGTCGCGTGCGTTTCCCATTCTCTAACATAAATTTTTTTAATCGGCCCTTTAATTAGTACGTAATAGTCGGCGTCCCCAGCTGGACATTGTTCGTGAGCAGATGTTAATCGGTGCTCTCGTGTAGAAACCGCGGGTTCTAAACGCGATGGGGTTTCGTAATTATCGAACCGTTAGACCGACGGAAGGCTCGGCTTCGATACGCGTGTCCATGGAAGAGAAATCTTTTAACGTATCCGTAGGAAACAGCTTGCTGTTTCGAAAATAGAGCACGCGAGTGTTTCGATGAAAATCGAACAGCCGAATACCAGGCACGAGACCAGAGACCATGGACCAGAAACCAGTGGCGAGATTCGGATTCCGGAGTATGCTAAGCGAATATAAATTTCTTTCCGCAAGAAGAAGATTTCTAAAACGAACGGAAGATTCTCGGTGGTCGGAGCTGGAACGGAGAGACATTACACGGCCACCTTCTCCCTTTCCCTGTCCACGAGTTTTCTTTTGTTTGTTAAATTCCTTTTACGCGGCTCCGGTACCGCGTCTGCAGGGAGGAAACGATGTCAACGATACTCATCTTAATGCCTGTTGAACCGGAAGTGCAAGGATAAGAGCCCTACGGCTTCTCGAGTCTCTAGCAAGCAAGCGTAATGAAAATGCGCGCGGAGAAAACAAGAGTTCGCCCCGGTAATTCGTGTGTTTTCCTTCGTCCCGCTTTCTCCCTTTTTCACCGAGATTTCCGTCTGCTCGAAAACCACCCGTGCAACCCGTTCCGCTCGAATCGATCGATGAACTTGGAAGAATTTCGATTCGTAACACTTTTACACGTAAAAAAAGAAAATACAATAGTTACAAATATTTGTCCATTGTTTCACCAGTCAAATGCAAGATCGGTGATATGGTAACGTACGAGTGTCGCGTATTATTCGATTTCGCATCGCATCCGAGTGTGCAAACACGCCAACACAGAGTCAGTTTCATGGAAAGGGTATTCGGATTTATACTTGCGGATGATGCCGCTGAGTCCACGAGATCAGAATAGGCGGATTTGCGGTATACGATCGCATGGTTGTCACAGTGGACCAGGAATATCATACATATAATATCGTACGGAAAGCCCCACGATCACCTCGAATGCAAACCGATTCGTTGCATCGCGTGTCCTTATTGTTTTACCATCGAATTATATAAAACTTCGAGACAAAGTTAGTTGGTCGGAACAATTAGCGATCCCTGCGGAAATGGAACACGAAATACTCAACGTTAGCGGGAGCCCATGTGTTTCTAAGGAACTCAGGATTGAGTAAATACCAAAACTTTTAAACGAATCTCATTCTTTATTGGCGCGGCATTCTCGAGGCTCGATATTCAATTCTTAACTGGGACGGGTCTAGGTAACAAAAACAAGTTTCGCTTGCATCGGCGCCACGCTGTAGACGAACAAACTTGTTCTTTCCTTAATTCTCCAAAACCTTGCATCGTAAATTATTTTCGTGCGTGTGTATTGGAAGGGAAAACTTAAAATTGGTAAAAGAGCCTCGAGTTACGCGCGCACGTGTATTCCACTTACCAAGACTATATTTCTTCCGACTTTTTCTTTCGTTACGATTCGCTGTTACTCGCTATATACTTGTATAATAAATGAAAAAATACGGAAGGTAAACCAATTTGAAAAACACGTCCGAACCGTTTCCCGGCATCGTTTCGTCCAAAAAAGTAGGCCATCGACGCGCACGGTTTCGCTACATTTTTTGTTCACGGTGCAAAGAAACGGATCATCCGTCGAATCTGTTGGCGTCGTTTGGAAAATGTACGACGTTGCCGGTACAAAACAACGGAATGGGATTGTTATTCTACGTGACTTTTACTCCTGGGGCATTGAAACGCGGCGATCCTCGTCGGCGCCTACTCGCCTGGCTGGCGAAAACCGCGAAATTGAAAAATTATATTTGGAAAATCCATTAGTCGCCGTCAGACTCGTCGGTTAAATGGTACGGGACGGAAAACCGTGAAATTTCGTTAGACGAAACACGCGGAATGGATGCTCGCGAAAGAGATGAGTACGCGTTTCTACGTATTTCTTTTTTTTTACACTCAAACGAAATTTGAAACGCGGAAGAGAGTCGATCGAAAAACGAAGCCGATCGTTGGTGGACAAAAGGAACTCGAATGCAGTTCGTTCAACTAAACGGTAATTTCTGCACGTAATTTCGCAGCACGAGGCACGGTGCGCAAATAAAGAATTGCAACGGACACCGTCTTTCGCAGTTCTTCCAATAAATTCCTCGGTATGCTCTGGCACTCAGCAACGACCAAGATAAAATGTCAATTTTTATTAACACACCGCCTGGGCTAAAATTTACACGAGCAAACAGAAAAGGCTATTCCGAAAGTTTCGCGTGCGCGCCTTTGTGATATATACTTGAACACACGTACCATCTGTTACACGTTTCGTTCTTTCGAAATATAACACATATGTATACACGCGCGTACAGCAAAGTGTCATACAATTCACGCGTACCTCGAAAGTTTCTCCCAACGCGACGCGACAATATGTATCGCACGCGCGGTGAGAATTTCCGCGAGTTTCTTATCAGGCGTCGTTATTCACCGAGTCCTAGCTAAAGCTGAAACTTTTCGAATACTTTATAGGTACTCGATCGCTACGAGAAAACCTCGGATCTACGAGTGCCCGAATATTAGTACGCGAACGTCGTTATTCGAACAAGAAACGTGGGATTAGTCGACGAATTACGCTATGTAAATTAGACTGCAGTTTTAAGGGTGGCACGATACGTTCTTTAAAAAGGGCCGCGCCGGCGATAAAATAAAACGCTCCGCGATTTTTCAAGCGCGACCCTGTTATTTACGAGACGACCGGAATCGCGATTGCGATGGGAAAAATGATTAAAGCGAACTTCGGTGCACGATGTATGTTGCATTTCTAAGATACAGGATCTACATAGAATGCAATTTCTGAAATACACAACCTTGGCTTGGAAAAGGACTGATTGTGAGACCGAACGTTCATCTTACGAGGAAGCGCGTCGAGAACTTTTCTGAAATATAACGGAACCGATATCGTAAATGTTACGCTCACTTTTGTGAATATCAAACGAGCGGAATTTGGAGATTCGAGTTGTCACCTGCAGCGTTTCCTGCCGGTACTCGGAACGAATTTATCCTCCAAGATATTATCCTATTGTCAAAGCTAATAGAAACTTGGTCGGTGGTAACACAAATGACCCACTCGGCACACATCCGAGGTCTGTTGGTCATTTTCGCCATCCCCATTAGCGTCAACACAATTTACACTGTGTGTACCTCCGCATTTTGATTACCGATACAGTATAAAATTATTTATACTTGTATAATTTGCAGTTGCCATGCGTTGCTATGGAAAAGTTCAACCGACGCGACACCGACGATACATCTCCTCGATGTTTGCTTTCGTGCAATTACGTTGGATCGAGTTTGTCGAAGAGATCAAATTAAATTGGAGGGTTGCGGCAGTTGGTACATTTTTGAAACGAAAGGAGTACATGGCAACGATATTCAAATTGCAATATACGATATTCTTCTAGGTGGAAATTCCAACGTCACGGTAATTAAACGGATATGTCGCGTTTTGATAAACGGTGAAATGTCAATATTCTCAGGATGGTTATTAAAATTAATTTAAATTACCAACAACTTTCTACTCGATCGTCGTAACTTTCTTTTCCGTTGTCCAAAAATGAATTTTCCAAATTATTGTTTGTCCATTTGCGCGAACATTTGTTTCGCCGTAACTGGACGACGCGACGCCGACGATTTGCCGTATTCCAATTAAATTTTGTTCGTGTATAATGTTAATATTTGTCGAGATTAAGCTACGATTAAAAGTTTAAAAAATATTTTGCTTCCAGCGTCGTGTCCAATTTGGAAATTGTTTTTGGAACCGAATTTTGAAATTGTTTATCACGCGGAAAATATCACGAGGTCAACGGGACGTCGGGATTGTTTAATATCGAAAAAACAGGCGACGGGGATAATTGATACTTGCGAAATGAATTTACGGCCCGATTCGAAGGAGATGCGAATGGATTTATGGCGCGGCGATTGATTAAAATCTGTCTTCGTCTATTTGGCGAAAAGGGAACCGAGGAATTAATGCGCGGAGAGAACAAGTGGGAAAAAAGCACGATGCAAAACGACGGGTGTTTGCGTTTGGCTTCGACGCGGAGCAATATTATTTATGGATCGAAAGTAAATAAGGCAGTTTGCGTCGAAACAGCGGAGCTTGTTAAAATGGGAACGGCTTTTATTTATTCTTTGGCAAGTATCTGCGTTACGTATATTTCCGTTACGAGCGGCGCGGCGTGGCGTTTCTTTTCGACGTAAACCTCTCGTTTCAAGATCGACCATGTATCTTGCATGGTAAAAAGAGACAAAAATATTTTCGTACGGAGGTGCGAGTAGGTGAAAATCAAATTCTAGGGGAAGCAATCAGAAATTTAAATGAATATTATTAGACGAGGAGAAACCACTCGCGGAAACTACAGAGTTTCTACCTCGCACTTTCGCGCACGACCGAGTCTTCGAAGTCTGATAAAAACCGCAATAGCGAATCTAACTTACATCGGTCAAAAGGTGCGCGTACGAGTACGTTTGGGGGCGTCGCCAGTTTGAATATCCATCGTCGTTAGCCATTTTATTAGCCACTCGTCCACTCGTCCATCGGTGCAAACGAGCTTTTCATCCCCATCGAGTCATTGGCCGTCGAAGAAAGAAATAGAGCGAGAACCCATTGGAATTCCGATCGATCGCGAGACGAGCTTGCGGATTCCTGGCTAACGAAAAGCCCCCCGTGGCGGTTTCGGCCATTAAACGAGAGGATTCCGTGGCCTTTCCGCAGCCGAACGTCGGCTAGCGTTCGATTTACAAACAGAAATTTACACCTTCCACCGGTGCTTCGTGGTCTGGCCCGGCCGAGATTTAATCCCGAATACCTTTTGCGGCCACGAGGGCGGTCGGATATTATCGGGAGTCGGCGCGGTGCAGCGCGGCGCGGCGCGGCGCGTTTAAGTAGAACTGATAAACGTTCGGTCAGCCCTGACTAATTGATTTAGCTTTTCTACGGATCGTTGCTTGCTTCTTCTTTTACGATACCCGGCCATGGAACTCGGCTTCACGAAACGGGCTATGTTCAAATATTAACGGCATTCACGATTAAGAGTAAAAGAGTAAATATATTCATTGAAAACATTAACATCGTTGCACATGCAACGTGGTGGTTTATTTTTCTCGCTAACGATGTTGAGATAAAACTGCGTCCGTGGCAAATATGTTACGTACAGAGCAACTAAAATACGAAATAATATCACGCACCTACATTTTCGCTCTTCGATGTGCTTAACCGAAGCGAGAAACTCCAAGTTCACGTTTCCGATGAGTCTCTATAATCGGTTACTCGGCGTTATGCAGCTTCTCTAAGGAGGACAGCGAGAACTTTCACTGTCTCTCTATAGAATAATGGACCTTGTCACCTATTTACGAATAAGGGAATCGGGGCGTACACAAGCTGCATTATGCATACGCTAAAAGCATCCTCTTCGCTATCATGCCGCGATGAATAAATAATTATTCTCGCTCGTTTAAGATTCCTTCCTTCGACGAAGCATGCTTTCCTATACACGGGGCAAACTACTTTTCCCGAATGAACGTCCATACTTGGCGTATGTACTTAAGGTTGCCTCGGTGTCGCGAATAAGGTTTGCGAAAGTTCGTCCTCGAAATGAAAACGCGACTATAGGTAGGACATCGAACTCTGAAAACTCCTAAAATTGTATTTTGAATTCCGTACGATTAGAAACGTCGCGGAAACGCCAGTCTTTGCTATTATATCGAATCAGTGAAATCTATATAGTCCACTCTATAGTCCACTCACTGCTCGTTTGCAGTCGTTCATCGAATAATGGGTCCCATATCCGGTAGTAATATCACCGAAAAAGATATGAATCTCTGTCGTCCATTGTCAGCACGAGATGATGAAGGTTCAATTTATGGCTGCCTTTTGTGATTACCACCAGTTTGATTGTCGGACGAGCTCGAGTTCCTTTGTTTCGGCATTAAACCATTGATCCAGCTTTCGACGGGTTCGTAGTCTCGGTTGACTGTGCACATGACCAAGATGTAATTTCGTTCGGAGTTTAAAAGTTGCATCAAGCCTCGATCCTGGGCTAGTCGACGGTTTTTCACGATACGCGTTATACTTTGCAGCAGAAACGATGATAAATGGGAAATGAGAAATGAGAAAAGGTTGGAGAAACATGCGGTTCACTGACACTTCCGGCCGCGTTTCATGCACGTTATAAAGCTGTGTATTTCCCGCGAACCAATGGCACAAAAAAAATGAATTCTCCGTCGTCCCGTCTCATGCCAGGCTGACAGGCTTTTTTTCACCTGAATGTTCATGAAATTGCCTTCGAGTATGAACCCTCGGAGTCCCAAAGGTGCTCTCCGCTTTCCACTTTCTCTCCATTTGTCTCCCTTTCCTTTCTAATATGTCTAGCTTTCTGCCGTGCGACCTTCGTTTCAGTTTCTTCTTTTCACGTTACCTTTGCCTCACCTCTATTTCCATTCTATGCCGTATCGTTGTATCTTCTTCCTCTCGACCCTCGTCTTCGTTCGACTCGCGTTATTTTCGTCGCTGCTTTGTCTTCTTCTTTCGCGTTCTATCTCGGCAAATGTGATAAAGCGGACGACACGGCGTAAGGGTAAAAATAGAAGGATGGATACGAGGTCTCGATGACGTTGGCAGGCCAATTTATTTCACCTCGAACGTCATGGATAGTAAAGGCAATGCACGCACAATAACTCGCAGCCAATGAAAAGCTGACGACGCTTGGACCATCAACAATTGATGCCGCTTCGTATCTTTTTTCCTACGGATCGCGTAAAACAGGAGGATCGTAAAGTAATTGCGAGCCTCGATCGAATCCACTCGCAACTAAAACGAAGATGGTCGTTCGAAAAATGTTCCCAGGCTTCGCGTCGCAGGTAAAATTAAGGACTGCGTAAAACCGAGGTGTAAACGTTGATGGCTAACAGAATTGTTTTAATAAAATTTCAGATGAGCAACGCGCGACTCGATGAAATTTTAAGAGTAATTACGGAATATTAGCCCGCGATACTCTCTGTAAAATAAGCGGTATAAAATAACGGACCGTTATCGATCTTTACGAGCAAATGGTTGTAAACTACAGCGATTACGTTATCGAAGATAGACGTTTGCATTTTGCCCTTATAGCGTGGCTAATTAGTCGCGTTAATTGGATTCTGTACAATGTACTCGATCGTTTAGAGTTCAAAGTGGAAGCGTGATTAATCGTTAGGAAAAGATTGGGGGTATGCATGGAACGAAGAAGGGCAAAATAACTATTACACGATGCTACAAATTGTATGAATAGTTGTACGACAAACGTCGTACGCGATTACGTAGAGTAAAAGCCACTGCTAGATCGTAGGCAGATTTGTTTTTGAAATACGCGTAACTACATTTGTGGTCAGGCCAACTGTTTCGTCGAGTTGTTTGAGTACCGCTCTAATGCTACTTGTGCTATACTACAATAAATCAAATGTTAACCCGCGGTAATCGTATCACGAAATCCTCTTAATTATTGATAGTTAAATATTTGACCAAACTAGGAGTTCTGCTGGTATGCCGGTTCCGCAACCCACTATTTTATTCCAGCTCCTCTGACCGTGTAGTGACTTATTTCCAGCAACAAATGTCGAACGAAATTCCAAACAGTATCGCTTACCGATATACACGTGTAAATCTATTCTCTTCTTGTTCTACCTTCCAGAAGATAAGAGTTTTATTTCCATATACCGTAAGGTACTTTCTCGAAAGGAAATATATTAATGGTACGATTAAGTTTCAGGATCCCCCCGTAAATCGGTAAATTTGCGTGAAAACGAGATTCCAGATCGCCATCCGCGCAGTGGTTGCAACGCGTAATTTCGCAAAAGCTACGACCGCGACGTTTTAATAAACGCGGAAAAGCGCGACCTGGTTCGCGACAGGCGACAGTTTTACACTACGCTCTCGCCGATTTGCAAACAGATTAAATCTGCCACGTCGCGTCGTTTCGACCGATTCCCGACCAAACTCTCGTTCGGATACAGTTCGCACGGGCGACGCAAACATCGGTTCGAGGGCGTATCGCTGCAGAATGTCGCGCGGAAAAGCCCGTTTTCCAACGTGGCAGGTGTAATTTAGCGCGGCGCGCACGGACGACAAAAGCGGGACGCGATGATGCGGTCGCGCGACTCCCGTGACGTCCCTTTTCCCGGAATTATCAAATATTGAAAAATAGCGGAAAGCACCCATCCCCTCGGCCGGCTCTTTTTTTCATGGCCCTGAAACGAAGCAACCGCGGTGAAAAATGGTTTAAAACGCGAAACGCTCGCCGCAGCGCGGCGCCATTAAATCGTTTCCTGGCCCCTGAAACAACTCGTATCTTTAATGCCACGCTATTGCGAGAGAGAACGCGAGAGAGCGCCTTCATTGCGAAATGAAGGCGGAACATTTTCGAGATATTTGCTACGATCGAATCTTTCGTCAACATTTCGAGTGATTTTATTTCGTTCCATTATCTTCGTTAAGCAAAACGTGACGCATGGCCGCTGCACGAATACATCTATGTGTTCTTAAATTGCATCAACGCAAATTTATGAAATACTCATTTAAATTCAGCTACACAGCTGTTATCGAACCTAACCACAAATGATTGCCTCACGAAACCAATCACTATCGAATTGACTCTTTACCGTGGTTAATGTAAATACTGAATTCGAATATTACGGGACTTCATCGATGCGTGTAACGCGAATGGAAATCGCCAGTTCGTTACGGCAGGCTGGAAGTTAGCATCACGGATAGAAATTCAATAACGATAATTTAAATTAACCCATAACCGCGCGAAAAGGTACTTATTAAATAATGAGGGCAGAGTTTCCGGTTCCCTGCATTCAACGTTTAGACATTATTACAAAATGTTCCGACGAGATCAAAGCACCGAGTGTGCAACTTTCTGGTTGGAAAAATATATGTATGTTCGCAACAGCCCAGAATTAAGGCAGAGCTAGTAACGAAATATTATAAGTAAAAAACCTGTTTACGTAAAAAATAAACAGAGATTTCCTTTTTCACAACAATTTTCCTATTGCGATATACCAGAATAATGAAAGGAAACTAAATAACAAAGTTCAATTTCCATCCACATTAATCATTACAAGTCAGTCAACTTGGTTCTTTGACACGCGTGAAAATAATATCGCGTAATTATTGTGTGTCACTCGATTCAACAGTGAGACGTAATTAACTTTCAATCACTCGAGTCACGGATTTTTATAAAGAACCTCGAAAGTTATTCTCACGTTATTCTCTCCGATGGAATTTGCGTGTTTGAGCGTACCATCGGCAAAACTACGAACTTAATTTACCATTGTCCCATTCGTTTCGGTATCGAAATGCTACGATCGAAAAGATACGTTCACCGAAAACTTGGATTCTATCGCGCCCGACCTCCGTTACTCTGTTTTTCTGTCGTAGCACAGCTCTTTCTTTACAACAATAATTATAAAAGATTGTAGGGCGCGCGCGATGAAAAATGGTCGGCGCTCGAAGCGCGCAATTAATCTTCGTTCGATGCCGTAATTGACCGAAGGAACAACTGCAGAGAACAACAACACCGACGTCTCAAGTATGATGTATTAACAAAAACGGAACACGAAATGCATTAATAATCGTGCGTTTCAAGAATAATATTTTGCCTGCTTCTTTCCTCAATTTCCGTTTCCGCGACGTTTGTTGTCTGAAACGTAGAAACTCACATTCGTGGAAGAATTACGTTCGTAAACATCCTCGCAACGATCAAAATAAAAGAAACAATAATTACGTGTAATTGGCTTACGCGGATCCCTACGCGCGCTAAGATATAGATATTGTTAGTAAACAAACGCGTCAGTCAACGTGTCGGAACGAAATGGGTTTCCCGAGAAGGTATTTTCGTGGAACACGATCGTCGTGTATATTCGTAAACCTGCCAGTAGAAGGAATGCTCCTCACGAAGGGGGTTGAAGAATTTGCCATGAGATTTTCCGTCCTTTCTCTGCGCACATTTGACGGAAAAATGACGAATGTTATTTGAATCGCGGGAGAATGCTGCACGCCCATTGTACCGTGGATCTCTTTAGCATTTTGCGTATTCTCCGTAATATAGCTACGAAAATACTCCGATTGATTGTTCGACCGTAAAAAATTTGGAATTACATAACAAATTTTTTAGGAAAAATTTCACGCGAGTCGTCAATTCGTATCGCGTTACGCGCGATAAAAAGAAACGCGATCGTTTTAGGTGGTAAATTTACAAATCAAGTCGTTTCGAGCCTAGCCAAGGTGATTTTCGCAAACCGTGTAACAAGTTTGTTACCCCGCGCACATTACTCTAATGAAGTTTTCCTCGTTCCAGTTATGAGCGTTACGGTAAGTTCGTGTGTGGTTTGCGCGTGTAGACGCCGCGCGCCGTGCCGGACTACTTCCGGTCGTGGCGGTAAGTTGTATTAAAGTACCGTATAACGCGCTGTATTATATCGGAGAAACAATGGTGCCCCAAAGAAAATACGCGGCAACGATGGTGCCGAGCCGACGCGGCGCGGCGCGTGATATTCCCTAGTTTTTGAACGCGCGTTGCATTTCGGTATTCCAAGAAACCTTCTACGAAAAGTGCATCCAACCGAGAGGAATAATATGAAGAAAAACAGAAATGGAATAACGTACAATTTTCAGAATCCACTCGGTGGTATTATAGGGGAGGAAAATAGATCAACCACGAGTTAGCGGAAAACTTAAAATATTCCAAGCTTATAAAGACTGCGACTCTAAACGAAGTTTCCGGAAAAAGTCGAGGGGAAAAACCGACCATTGCCATTCCCTGCCGCAACAGTCTCAACGGACTGATCCGGCTGGCTGCCAGATCAGCCGGAAAGGAAACACCATAAACCGTCAGGGGGTTAATAGATCGAGAAAGCTCTCAAGGGAGGCCCGCGGACACCCCCAAGGGAAATTTATTTCCGCTGCGACTTGTCCGTCATAGATCGCGGTAAAATCGTCCACTTAGAGTCCAGCGATGAAACGACTCGAACGCAATTTTCCTGCAACGGTGTAGTACGATTGAGATCTTAGAATATATCTTAGAAAAACCATCATCCCCATTTTTTCACGGGCAAGCCTCTCGATCAACGATTACCTAATCGATCACATAGTTTCCGATGGAAGGTGACGAAAGGCACGGGCCTAAACGACCACAGGATCGATCTCTCGTCGTCGACGTCCGAGAAAACGTCGAAACTGGCGAGCTTTCATTGATTTTATCGGGTCAGGAAGTCCGTGAACGAGCTCGATGGTACAAACTGGATTTTCCTCGTAACCGTTCGAATTTATCTTTACGGTCGGGGAATGCCACCCGGAATAAGATCTTTCGACACGATCCCTTCAACGGAGTAATATATTTCCCTTTTTCCTTGAGGCTTTTCTTGGGTGCGCGCGTGCGCGCATAGCTGCTGGAACGATATCGACGCGATGGGATCGACGAAGAATCGTTCGTCGCGATCGGTGATTTCGGTAATGACAGGATCGAAGGACCTTTCCTCCGTAGCAGGGAAATAAGTGACGATTTCCCTCCAGTGAATTTGGGCGAGAAAGAACCAACACCCTCCGAACCCGATGCTCGGGAAAACTTTTTTCGGTTTTCGGGTGACCGAATACCACCAGGTCACGTACAGAGCATTTTAGCATAATAATTTATGCAAACACGTGTAAAATAATTTATCCCGAATGTTTGTCCCGAAACATACGAGGAAACACAAGGTTGCGTTATTTCTAACAAAGAGTGGTACAGTTGCGATTGATTTTCAGACGTTTATTGTGAATAATTAACAGAGAGTAACTATACGTAGTAGAATAAATTCAATATCGAAAGCAAACAAGTCCTCTGGGAATAATATTGAAATATGGTTATACCTATGTAGGCGGGGAAAATGAATACTACTCTGTGACGTAAAACGAGATTCAAAGTGTAAACAAACGTCAAGTGGCCTCGGCGGACACGAATCAAATTTATACATTCAGTTTTGTTCGTACCCGCGACGAGATAAGAATTAACTTATCCCTGTTCTCTAATTACCTTCGAAAGATAGCCATTAGGTTCTCCCACCGTCGCGAATATCGATAACGCGAAACTCTTTGTCGCGCAAACGAGTCTATTTCGTGTCTCTGTTCATGCGAAAACTATCGAAATCATCGACGAAACAGTCCCCCCAGCGACGGAAACGGAAACACTGCAGCGAACCGTCCAGACGGTTCAGAGCTCATTTCGGACATCTGTTCCGAACGATGTCCAGGAATAGCGAAGCAAACAGCCCCCGAAAGAGCACGTTTCCCACAGAGTTTCAGAAACGACGCGGCGCCACGTCTTTTACGACGCCGACGCCAACGCCAACGTAATCAACTCCGAGGTAGACTATGGCGGAGGACCACGCCATGCCAGTGAGCATGTCGTTTACGTCACCGATCGTGCATTGCCTTGACGTCTCGTCAAATTGCCAACGGTGTTCTACGGGATGTTTGCATACCGGTAAATATTTTACGAGGTAACTCTATGGTCGAGAGTGAGATGAAAATCCGGAACTTTGTTAAAAATTAGAATAAAAAAAGAACCCAACTATGAAATCCATAGAGCGTAGAACAGCAGCTCGTTGCAAAACGCGGTTTCGACGTTTCGTAACGTCGTTCAATCTCTGGACCAAGTTTCCGAACAAGTAAACTCGCCGGAAGCCCTTCAATTATCTCGTACTCTTATGCAATCGCGGTGTTTCCTTAATTGCCCGGAAGGGAGACAGTGAGAGACTTACCGGGAGCAAGGAGCGTCGAGGTTGGTTCACGTTGTCCCCACGGTACAGGATGCATGAGGCGGGAAACGTGAGCACGCCGGCGTCGGCGACGCCGACGTAACCGCTCAGGACCGCGATGATCCTCGAGGGATCGCGCACCAGATGAATCATGGACAGCCGAACCAGAAACCGATGCCGATGCCATGCCGCGCCGATTTGATTGAAAACAGGCGACGATACTGACACACTCGTAACGAAACGGTAATAGTTTTCGTGTCTGTGCATCGGTAACAATAATTCGAGATTAGGTTCTCAACTCTATTACAATTTGCGATAAAGGGGGAAAGCGCGAACTCAAAGCTTCGGTTTCTTCCACCCTCAGAGAAGCAAACAACCCGAGCTCCGCGCAATTTACAATTGACCTCGAAGGACCGTAGCCGTCGCGTCGTCGGGTCCGCGATGTACCAACTTCCCGCATAAAGCTTTTCCATGCAATTCAAAACAGGGAAATTGATCGACCAGATGCAGATAAGTCCGATCTTTCCAGCCGGCACTTTAACGAACTCATAATAACCCCAGAGACTCGCGTAAGAATAAAGAGTGACGTAGAGGGGCGAGGGTTGAGGGGACAAAGGCTCGCGGGAAATTTTCATTTCGTCGGAAAGTTTTCGCGGCCCATTGAAACTTTAAGGAGCTTTCGCGGAACGGCGACTCGACGGTGGCGTATGTTAATTTATGTGCGAACTGCATTACGCGGGTAATGTATTCAGTATTCACCTGGCGAAGAGCTCAGGATTTCGGTCTATCTATCTCCGAATGATACGATCCTTCCCCGCTGAATTCCCATCCAGCTCCCAACAGAAGAACTCGCGATTTAAAGTCGACCAAGATGTTTCTATAGCGCCAACATTTCAAACGAAAACTTATTAAAAAGCCCCATGCTGCTTCCTTCTGCGAACAAAGACTCGAAATAATTCGTGAATATCGTTCTGTTCGGTGGCAGGAAAATTTCTAGTTCCGGTTGTGGTTCCGAAATTCGAATGCCAAACACGCGGTTTGCGATTAGCTGACTCGATTTTCTAACGCACCGTTTTCGATCTGACAATCGTTCCGTGGGCTATTTTGTAAAATCTAGATGAAAATTCACGGGTAAATTCGACCCGCAAAAATGTACAGAAACGTTTTGCGTATACAATTGTCTCGTATGACCTTGTTTCCGAGTTGCAGTTAGTTTTCAGTCGCACCGGTTATTCGGTTGCTTTCGCGCAAAGTGCCATTAAAAATTTTCGACGTACACCGCTTTTATCAAAGAAATAAACTAAAGCACAGGTTGTAAATAGCTGAGTGGAATCAGTGGCGTCGGCTCGGTTTGTAACGAGAATTATTGGTACACTAAAAGTGGTCGAAACTCGGAGAAACAGGGTCACAGCGAGCAAATATACAGAATGCTCGACTCAAATTGGAGCACCGAAATATCTCCGGTTGCTTATGGATGTATGAAAAAACTGTTGGTAACAAAATGAAACTGTTCGAGGGAGCAAGCGTACCTCTATGTTTTCTCTATTACTTTCGACGGTCTCGATTTTCGAGCGGTACTCTAGCTACCGTTGTATGTATTTAGACGAGAGAAGAAGCGTTGGAATTTAAAGGTAAGGGGATGGTATCGCGTAAAAATTTGTCACATAAATTACAGGGCAAACATCTCGGCTTGATTGATTTCCGCGCAACTGTTTTCGCTTCATCGTGCTGTAAATTCCAGAGCATCGATAGCCAAGCGAACAACGGGCCACGTCGCCGTCGTGTCCGGTGCGAGCCGTTATGCCGCGTTTATGGGTATTTGACATTGATTTCGATTCGACCGAATTAAATTAGCAGAGAGAAGCGTGAGAATCCGCCTCGTCTATGCGCTTGCTCGCCCTAAGTTGTGGAACATCCAAGTACACGGTAGCTATATCACCCTCGTCAAATATTTACAAGACGTTAAGTATAAGGTTTACGTTCCACCTGTTACAGTTGTATTAACCTCCGTGGTAAGTTTCCAGCGATAAAACGAATCGATTCGAATCACGACGGACGACTATGATTTCTGGCGAACAAACAAAACGATCGAGTGGTCGCGAAAAAATCGTATAAGAGAGAGAGAGAGATCCGATACTAATGATATCGGAAATCTGATAACAATCGTTGGATCTGAACGTGAGATACCGATTATATCTCGAGATCCTTAGACGAGACGGTAACAACGTCGGAGTCGAGACATTTGAAACAGATATCGAACTCTTACGATTATGGTATAAAATGACATTTATGCCGGCAAAGCTAACACCGAGGACTCACGATACGAGAATTCTAACGAGAATGGCCTGTTTCGCGACCAATTCGATACCCGAATTTCGACATCGATGATTCGAGAGATTTGTCAAGGTATCAAATTAGTCCCTTTTAAGGTCATCGGCGTAGGACTCGAAGAATCTATTACCGATAGCCTTCCGACCATACGTGTACCATTACGACCATTTCAAGGTCTTATACTACTATAACAGGAAACTCGGAGACGAGACATCCGACGCGACGCCGAGATCACCGAACTACATACTACCAGCCACTATCGGAGATTTCTGCAACGAGAGAGGCAACGACGACGACCGTGCTCTTGAGAAATCTACTACCTCTCGCTCCAGAAATCTAATACCGACGGACCACAACTCTAGAAATCCGACACTCGGAGGAACTTTCAGAATACATCTATCTGTCAGAAAACGGGAGGAGGGGGATTGTTAAAATGATATCCGATAAAAGAAATGTTCGGTTTCATCGAACCACGAACGCGCGATTTTCCTCCAAATCACGGGCCACGGAGTCGCGACTAACGAGCCAAACTGATAAAGCTGTTTTACAGACGGACGATCAAGTGCTGAAACCCCTTTTGCGAAGCGAACGCAGACTGCGCGCAGGATCCAATTATACATAGTATGCGCACGGCGTGTCTATGGTTCGACGAATAGGCTTTGTCGCGTCGCGCAGATTCACCGTAGGAACGTAGAAACGTAGCAATGTAGGCCACGTCGTTAATTATTAATTATGGAGAAGTTATTGAACGCTAATGACTAAACCCGAGAACACGTGGATGGAAAAACGGGACGAGGCGACGGGAGACTTGGCGGCCGTGACTTTTTGTCGCGACGAAAAAATTACGGACTCCGGAGTGCTGATAACCGAAGCTTCTTGCGCGTGTCGGAAGTTCTGACGTTGGAATAATGCTGGTAAAAATGTCCCGAGTTAAGGATGGAAAAAAGACCCCGGACGAACGTGGATAAAGTTTCCCCGTAGTTGGGCCAAGTTAATTTCGTAACGCGTGCTGCTTTGGCGTTAATAACGACGTTCGTGTTTGAAGTGCCGCTGTAGGAGAGCACTATTAACTTCGTGTTATATTTAAAATGTGACTTTTAGTAGATATCGCAGGAAGTGTATCTATGAAAATTTTTCTCTCGGAGTAAAGAAATTTGTGAAATTGAATGAAAAAGTTGTGAAAGAGTGTTTTGTCTATATTCCCGAGACAGAAACAGATTCTGGCGATAGAACTTTTCGACCAGATTCGGCAGACACGTATACGTGCGAAAATCTTCCGAAAGCCCGTCGTCGCAGGTCGCAGGTTCATCCCAATTAATAATTGTCTGAGCGTTATACACCGTTCTCGTTATTATATCCTCGTTCCCGCCTGCGTCTTCGTCGTTGATGTTATTGTTATTGCTCCCGCTGTATAACCACGCGATATTATGCCATCCCCGTAAATGTGTATATACATATATCACAGAGTATTAAACGCGCAGCCCTGCATCCGAGTTTGGAACAAAGATGCTCGGATGCTCCCAAAATTACAACTTGGATGCCAAGCGCCCGCGAATATTACCTTCAGTTACGGATACTTTCGACTTTTTTACCTTTTGCGGCAATTCTATAGAATAGCTAGCAGTAGAACGTAAGTAACTTGTTCACGGAAAGTTTTCGTGAAAACTAAAAATAATCTTACAATTCTACAAAGAAACAACTTTCCCTACCTCTGGATGCGGGCATCGAAACGAACCACCAACCATCCCCTACGAAGTATTTAGTTTCGGTTTCGACCTCTTACGTCCTTTAACCCGTGGCAATTTCGATAGAACAACAATCCTAGCGTGTTCATATACTTTCTCTTAGACAAAAGTGTTCCAAACCCAAGGAAGCTGAAATCGTTTATAATTTAACAGCGGCGTACGAGGTTGCTTCGCTCGTCACGTACGCCGCACGCCGCACGCCGTTTTGGTGGCTTCGAGAACGGAGGCATCGCGCCTCCCCCGCTTTTCTCTGCGTAAATATCTCGCTGATGTAACTCGTTTCCCAGACGGGGGCCAAGACTCTAACGGAGGACCAAGGGAGGGGCATGGAAACGTGCAATGTCGCGGAGTAATGGGAGCATTGGCGAGACCACGTTACACGGTTGGGGTTTCGACGTACGTGAGGATAAGTAACAACCCTAATCACGACGTTCGAGCTGCTCCACTTGTGCTTCTCTAACTGTCGCGAGCTGGGGACAATTAGAGAGGTTAGTATTCCAAATTGAACAATGTCATCCATCGTCGACTACGCAGACACGGCCAAAATTTTATTCGAATGATAGACGAGGAATCGTATGTACGATCAAAAAATTGAGTATACCAGTAAAGATACGCGAAGCGTGTCTTTTGGAATGATCGACGATAAATTAAAACAAGTCTAGTTCCCGATAAAGATAGATTCGTGCAGAGCAAAAATATGATAAAAAAAAGTTTCGCATTTGAAACGCGAATCCTCGAACGCGCACGACTTTCCTTTAGAGGTACGCATGGCACGGAATTCTGAAGCCCTTTAGATTGAAACTGTAACGCGGCCACTTCGTTTTTTATCGCTTTTTCTTTAACACTTGATTAAACCGTTGACGAGCGCTGAAAACGCGTTACCACGTTCGTTTATTTTCTGCATTTTCCCTGTTTTAACGGATATCGAGTGCCATGCGGCAGCAGAACTGCCCAGAAAGACGGAGGGAACTGGAATTTCTCGTTCGCATTGATCGACTATAGTTTTCAATCGGCGCTGGGTTTCCAATAATTGACGATCAAAAGTTCCGTCGAATAACGCGTGCCGCTGACTTTATTGATACGTATCGCTAAAACGAACCTTCGATATTTCTCTACTCGGTTGAAAAGCGGGGTTAGAAATTTCATTATTATAAATGTGACCATAATATAAACCTTTCGGGACTGTGATGGATCGACTCTATCTTTCCGACAAACATTTACTCAGCGTTGCCTCCATCCTTATTAAAAGAGTACACTCATAAGGGTTCGTTAATGGATTTATTTTAATTATGTAATTTCTGGGCGTCTGTCCAGCATAGCCTCGAGTGCAGTCATCGACCCCGATTATCTCCAACGAGGACAGCCAAAGCATGGTTCCGTCTAAAAACTATTACGACACTACCGATGAAATTTAATTGGTACACCGACCCGAACAAATTGTAAAAAATAAACGTCGAATATCGAATATCGAATATCGTGCAATATTCGCCAACGGATATCGATCATTGATTTCGAAGGAACGAATAAATCAACTTTACCGTTTAAACAAAATTGCTATGCGTCAAAATAGCTATTAACGTAATAAAAATGGGATGATAACGGAAATGAGCAGGATTCGCGTTAATCACTCTTAATGCATAAATCGTGTCGCTATGATGACAGTCGAAACAAAATTACTTGCGATCGAATGAAGCATGGATGGAACGAAGGACGATAATTAAAAAGAAGAGAATAATGCAAGTCATCTCTTGATTTTGTGATATCGTCGATAACAAAGTTATCGAGATCACGATTATTTACGAGAGTTGGCGAAAAAGAGTTTAAGCACACGAATTTAATTCTTCTGCTTTCGAGAATAACTAAACCAAAGCATTTATTATCGGAATTATAAAGATGAATAAATAAATAAAACAATCGCCAGCCTAGAAAAACCCATTCATCGGAACAATAAAAAATCGGGCTGCGTTTCGTCCACGCGTGAAACGTTCGCAATCAAGGGAAAACGGGACACGAATGAGAATTCAGTGAGCCCAATTACCATCCATCACATCAACCGAAGACAAACTCGAAAACGTCTAAATACCGTCAGCGCGTCGTTTGTAACAGATAAGATCGGGGCCGCTTGAAGCTATGACATCCCCAGCTTCCAGGGAGGTGGGTGATATTCGAATGACGAACGATGGACGGGTCGGTGGGTGACGATTAACGAACGATTATTAAAGCAGCCCCTTATCGCGGTAATTGCGTGGAATAAATCCAGGTAGACGAACGAGCGAGGACGAGGACGAGGACGAGGACGACGACGACGACGTCGACGTCGACGTCGTGGCAATTTTCTGGCTCGACGGGCCTTCGGATGACGATACCATCCTTCTCTATCCTCTGTTTCTATTTCTTTCGATCCTCTACCCCCTTCTAACCTCTATCTCGTAGCCAGCACGCGATACGATAATCTTTTTACCAGGACCGTCGACGTCGCGTCGTTAATCGTCGATCGATTTTGCACCCTTGATATGCGGTTGGCGCACGATGTGACAAAACGAATGATGCCGATCAAGAGTCCGAAACTTTGGTTCGGTTCTAAATATTTTCGTGAAATTTTTTAGATATTCGATTTGTTTTTTAAATTTACGATACCACGAAAATCGACTTCTAATCGGCAATCGTTCGTTTTGTGCCCCGCGACGTTCGAGGACGAGGAATGCGACGGAGGTGGATAGTTGAAATTGACGGTACTCACGTGAACAAGTCGTAGCGCCGAGAGGGCCGTAAGTAGATCCGACAAGCTCCTTGTTTGGTTCGACTTGGAGCTTTTTGCGAGAAATTGGTTTTATGGTTGATAGATGCTCGCTGGCGGTTGTTTCCCGTTTTACTGCTCCGTGTACACGTGGTTTGTTTTATTGGAAGGTCCTGCTCGCGCGGTTTTTTCAATATTTCTTTTCTCTTTATGCGGAGTTTGTGTTGCGGTGTGGTTGGTGTATACGTTTTTGTGGTCTTGGTCGTCACCGATGATACGAGGCGGTCGTTTTACATTTTGCTTCCTACCGTTTCATCTACGACTCCTATAAATAAACAGAATATCCATTCAAGCAACGATCAACTTAACAAATAAACTTGCATAGTTTTCGAAATGTTCAGCCTCCCGCAAATATACATATGTACATATAAAATCAACGAATCGAATGTATTAACGTTTTTATGCCGAAACGATGAGAAAATTAATTAACGCCCGCGAAGTCATTTACACCCATTAGAATGTATTTTTCGTCCGAACTCACGGGGGAACAATGCAACTCCCCAGCGTCGATAACAATGGCCGATCGTTCACGAGTTCAGCGTACCATTCGTGGCAACAATCAATCTTGTCAGATGGCTCGTCTCATTGTCTAATAACAATCATTTACGCCGCTGACGCAATTAATCAGCAGCTTAATAATCCTGCAAACACGACTACATTGATCCCAAATCATTAGCGGCGCGTCTCCGTGCTCGAACATTCGTTCGTCCCCGAGCAAATGAACTAATACAGGATGGTCCTGGTATGCCGTCTAGAATTCGCGAACCACGTTCTACCAGTTGCGGTAGAATGTGCTCTACTGTTGCCGTAATTCTTGCAGAATTAGCAAACTTGAAAATTATCAGACTATTTGATACAACTTGAGCCGTAAATATCGCAGTTGCGAAAGAATCGACTACGTAAACGCACTTTTATTTTAGAAACACTCTACACGACCGAGATGGCCGATCGTTTTTCACGTGAAACATTTTCATTTTCGCATCTTTCGAGACAACACATGTTGGAGATAATATTCCCAGCCCGTGCGCGCCCTAATGGCTGATCGATTTTCCGATTCTTCGTTATACATAAATCATTGCATCGACTCGACGAGATATATCGCCCCAAAATGGACTCTTTTTCTTCTTTAACTTGTCGATGGTGATTTCCATCGCACTCGGCGGGCTAATCGACCATTGTTGGTACAATTTATTTACACCGTTTCTCGCGCGTACGATTCCTCTCCGAGGGCTGTGCCAAATAAATTCGAGGTCTATTTTTTCGAAAACAAACACCCGTGGAAAGAAAACTCTTGCCATATTTTCGGTTCTACTTTCGAATTTTCATGCATTTTTAGACAATAAGCTTGCGATTCTCGGAATTGCACTCGTGATTTCAGCGTACAGGTATGTATAGAAAATGCTTGGAAATAAGAAGGTGGAATAGCGAATCTCGATAAACGAAGAATCCCGCATGACTGACAGTATAATTATTTTAATTGTGTTTGGTTAACGACCTACCTCTGTCCTCGTCGCTCCGCTCCCGTTCGTTGCTATCGTTACACTGGTTCCCCCTTTCCTCTTTGCTCCGAGAAAACATTGACCATCGTTGTCATCGTACCTGTTTAATTATGCAAAACGGAGGAAAGGTGTCTCTAATCGATGTCGTCAACTCCGGGAGACCTTTCCAAATGTTCGTTTATCTTTGCGAATATCTGAAATGACATCGTATGCTTTCAAGTAATTTTCTAAAATATTCAAAATATCTTATTTAAACTAAAATATTATAATTTTGTCTAGAGAGCAATCTTGACGAAACTCAAAAAATAAGATACATTTTGAAATGTAAATAAAGAAGCGAACGAATTCTGGAGATCCCAAAGAAAAATGGTCATTTATTCGCGATATCTAAGGGACTCGACGAAACATCAGAGGAAACGTTTCTTTTAAGCAAAATCGACTTCTTGTCGTATGCGTCGACAAACAAGCAACTTACAGCATTATAATACCATAGAGATTAACGAGAATACCTTCCACCTGGAAAACAATTTGTCACAGGCGATAATTCGATAAACTTTGCGTCAAACCGAATGCGTTCAATTATAATATGCACGGCTAGGTCATCGGATTCGAGTACCATTCTCTGGAATCATCTTAGCGGAATTCGATGATCATTAGCGAGATTCAGGATCCCGCTAACGATTAAGAGGCGTCTTTCGGTCGCGTGAGCTTCAAAAATTCCACGTGTTCGCGACTCGCGCGCGATTAACGAGAACAAATCACGTGAGTCGGATGCTCGAAAACTTATCGATTCGTTAATTTTACCTAAGCCCACTTCGCTATCCCGGTAATTGGTGTAACACTGGCTGGTGCTCCTTTCCACTTTCACCGCGACTGTTACAATCGTGGACTGAGACGCAATTTCGATCGTTCGAGGGTCTTTGGAATTTGATTTTTGCGTGCGACGAATTCCTGAAATCACACAATTCCTGAAACCACTCCTAAGGTCGAAACGTAAAGCGAAATAAACTTGCTCGAATACAATTCTCGCATACAATTTTGGTACCGAGAATAACTCTCGTTGAAAGCAGTCGACAGTAAAGGGACGCGTGAAACGAGGCCACGGAAAAGACTTTAATGAACGTCGTTAATTAGAACGGAGAGATCGACCAAGAAACAATCGCGAAACGTTATTCCGCGAAACGGTCGTTAGCTCCTGGAATAATCATGCCGACAAGTGTCGCTCGAGATAATAATAGCTTGTTATCGATAAATAATTACTTGTAAGTTGATAGCGTTCTTATTCGGATTCCAGAACTTGTCGGGCTAATTATTAAACCGTGCAGTTACGTTTATTGCAGTTTAATCATTTCTGTTTACACTCCAAGATTCTCGTGCATTGAAAAATGACTATGCCATGTCGTCCGTCTTAGCGTAGTGCCATCCGCAAACTATCGAGCAAATGCAGGTGGCTCCACTGTAGTGCCGCGCACAAAACAAATAACGCGCCATGTTTAAAGCTATCGAACGAACGCCAATATTGAATATTGCTTGTGTTCCGTTTAATGAACAATAAGTTACAGACATATTAGCAAGTTTTTTGTTTTTATAAAAGCTTGTCCCCTTTGATAATGACACACGAAAGAGAAGACACGACAAACCATCGGCGATAAGCGAAATGATGCGAGTCAATGATCAATGATGTGGCGTCTAACAAAAAATCTCAATTAGATGTGCGAACGACGCATTTTTATTAACAATAAAAAATTGTCCTCCGTGGGAAAGTTAGTTTCGCGTTTGCTTCTTTTCGTAAAGCCTTTTAAACGATCGTTTACAAAACAATTTTGCAAATAGAAATTTATACCGCCGCGGACATTCGAACTCTAAATCTTTCGTCGGATTCGGCGTTAATGGCCGATCGAGTTTACAACCGCGATATGCAGGGAAACAACGGAGGTAGGAAGGAAGGAAGGAAGGAAGGAAGGAAACGAGACAGGGTCAATGTCATTTCCGGAACAAATATACGAGGGGACGGAGCAATGTATGCCGCTGATAATTGTCGCTCTTACACAGCCTAAAAACATGTGAGGCCATTCGCTCTCGGCCGAATTACGACTAATTTATTCGTTGACCAGAATCAAATACCGTGACTCAAATGAAGCGTAATGCAAGCACCTCTGCAGCTCCGGTTCTAACGAGAATATTTTACTAAATGAAACGGCTGAATAATCCCCGAAACGAGCTCTTTCGTTACCTGTATTTACCTTTAGAGATAATCATCGCCATTTCACCCCCGTTTCCGAATAGTTGCTTCATTTATAGCAAAAACCAGATTCTGTGGACCGATCAAATAAAATCATTATATGTCTCTTAATAAAACCGAAACCAAATTCCTCGTGACACAACCCTTACCTCTTTGACGAGAAAACAAATATCTCGGAGCACCGTGGGCTCCATAAGACGCCGCTGAATCGAATTACAGAATTAACAAGCCTGTCTAGAACACGCGCGCACGCTTAAAAATTATGTTCGTCGTGTTGCGAAATTTACGGGAGCAACGGGATTAATTTTTTAATTAATCCCCGCTGCTGCTTACCGTTATTTTATCCGGCGGGCCGTAAGGTCGACGGACGCAGAAAACGTGCGACGGTTCGATCATTAAACGAAACCCGTGAATCGATCTGCCTAACAATGCCAGAACCTCTGCGTAATCCATTTCGGGGTAGGTTTCGCTGAATTTCGGCGAACGGTGTAATGAAGCTTGCAGTTGGTCGATGGAAAATGCTGTCCATTGGCGACCATCTGCTCTGGAAGATTACGTATACCAGGGAGCTAGAGACATTGCCTTTGGAACCTTGTCAACGCGAAAACATGCACGTATACGAGATTATATCGCGTTTAAAAAAATTCCACCATGAGTTTAATAGATAAACAAATTTGTTCTTTTACGGTACCGCCGACCTCTGGCCTAGAAAACGACCCTGAACTGGCTAGCTATCATTTCGACGACTTCGATTCGATATATTGGACGCGGTTAGAAGGACGAAAAGACAATTGATTTCAAAGGATAATCAACCCCCGCACGGATTTAGCGGAGACTCTTGGGAAAGGGAAAAAGAAGAATGGGGGATTCGTGAGATTCTGGCGGAGCGTTATCTGAACGTTAAGTAGCGACTCTCGCGGGTCTGTAAAACCGGAGGTAAAACGATAAGGGACTTCATTTCCTCGTTGGCGATATCGCGGCCGGAAATCTTTGATGGCCTTATTCTGGAAAGGAGTAGTTAATTATACGCAATAGTAAGAATTGTAGGATGACTCTTTGAAAAATATGCTCGCCAAGGAGCCAGCGATTACGCTGGGGTCATTGCGTATTAGCATGATCACAGCGTAGAGAAGATTGATGCGTACGCGTGTACCACCGTATCGAGAGTGCATCGAACTTAACGACGAAGGCTAAACTAGTCTACACGGATTACGTTGGTACACGTCACTTGCAAACTATTAAATCTCAATTAAATTTCGAACGGGAAGAATAATCCAATGGTAAAAGTTCCCAAGTCCCCGAGACCTAGGCGAATTCCAATTAAAATTCCGTCTAGCCATCGCTACTCAATTTGAATACCTTCCAACTAGCCCAACCAAGTCGAGTCAACATCAAAGATTGCTCGATGCCTCGAACACGCGACAGTTTTTTAGCATTAATTTCTCGGTCGCGCAAACAGCGAGCCGCACGAGCGTTCACTAAAGCGCCGATTACGCGATTATTAATGCGATTATTTATCGTCGGTGGGATCGATGGCTATGAATAACGTTAAATATCTCACCAGCAAATCTGGCCGGTGTCGTGCTACCCAATGAAAAATAAAAGGAAAAAAAACGCGGCCGCGAACGTGTCGCGCGGAGGAAAACGTCACGTGAACGAAGCGGTGGAAAGAAGGCGATTAATTCCGCGTTCGAAAATGAGTCAAAGCTCGTCGGAAATTGTTTGGAAGTTGAACCAGGCTCATTTCAATAATCCCTGTATCGTTCGATTTATCGTAACTCGGACGTGATTCAATCGGTTCCAATTAATCGCTGCGCTCGATCGATACGAGTATCGGAATTTGATGGTTTCCGACACCGTTGCCGCGCTTATATTATTATTATTATCATCGTTTCATTATCCTTTTTAATGCTAGCAATGTCGAACAATCCTCTACAAAAGTATATGCTCTGCAAAAAGTACTTATCGAACCGTGTCGAGTTTTGTTTTGTAATAAAAATATAAGCGCGATATATCACCGAAACGTAATTTCATGTTTGTATGTATAATGTTACAACGAGCGACGATACATTTGTATTCGCGCGGAGTACTGCCATAAACGTCGCCAATGCTTAGGTAAGCGAGTATATCTAGAAACGTAGTATCGCAAACGCACTGCTATGCATTCCTATCCAAGAATCGTACACGAAATTACGCGATCGCACGCGACTCAACGCGCCAAGTAGTTATCCATGCGCCGTGGTGTTACAAAACAATGCCCCATGGATCGAAATTTTTTGTTTACCCTCGAGGAAACCATACAAAATCGGTTTGCGTGACGCAGGCTGTCGACCCCAACCATTGCAACGACGGCGCGGCGGACGTCGTGTGCCGACGAAACTTTTGCAATGTCGCCGATGAACGTTCGAGAAAGACTGATATTCTCGCCTGGAATAAAAATTCCACGGAAAACACGAAATATCTTGTAAATTCGGAGTTCTGTATAATTTTTGGACCGGTACTCTTTCGTTTTGTTCAATTTTTATTTGAACTCGAATGAAAGGTAGGAAATGAAAAGTAACAATATATAAACTTGCAAAGCCATAGTAATCTTATTCCAGTTTATTAGAGACCCGCTGCATATTGTATTTGTGTTTAATTAAACAAAACGATAAAATCGAACTGAAAAGCGAACTGGAATTATTTTATCGTTAATATTTGAGAATGGTGGACAACACAACTATTACATCCGAATATTACGATAAAATTGGATAAATGGCACAATCGCAACAAAGAGTAACATCAAGATGAGGATTTTAATGTAAAATAATTCAATTTGCTTTGAATGGACAAACGAATTGGAGGATAATCGATATACATCTGTCTGTGATTTTATAAAAATGTTCTGTTTTTTTTTTGTTTTGTTTTTTATAAACGAACAGCGAAGATGGTAGACATATTTTAGAGGCACAAAGAGATCGTTACGGGTTTGAACGCGTCGTTTAATTTAGGATTGTTAATTAAAACCCTTGAATCACGTGGAACGATCAAACCTGACCCGTCTGTTTATTCAATCCTGCTTATTTCCCTTAGGAAGCGGTTGTAACCGACGCGAGAGCTTGTTTAGCGTCAACATTTACTTAGAGAAATTACACAGTAATTTCGAATGACTTCTCATATTTCCACACTGTTAGAATTATGATCGTCGCTCTGCTACACTTTGGAATTAATTTCGAAAATTGGGGGCAATGCGAAAGTTCGCGTGTCGATAGCGAGAGACCGTCGAACGTCGACAATGAAAATCACTTTCGCTGAAATTTCTCCAATTTTTATCAAATTATTTCGGACTCGGAAATGTGCGAAATAAATCGTCCGTTAATGCTTTAAACAGGACTGTTGACTCGTAAACGCGGAGCTTGGCTCCCAAATAGTCGCAGAATGCGAAATAGCGTGCTCGGCTCAGGTGATGAGAACTCGTATATTTCCAGGATAGATGGACCAAAAGTTGTAAATTTATGCTAACACCGCGCCACGCTCGGTTTAATAGATACGTATGCACACATTTTTTGGCGAAGTTGCAAGAGAAGTGTACTCGAGGGTCCTATATCTACCGCTTCCCACCCTAACACTAACAACTTAAAGCTCGACCTTTCCACCTCCCAGCCACGCTTCCTTACGGGATCCACTTTCTCAAAGTACATGCATATAGCTTTCCTGAACCCCAATGCGTCTCTTCAACAGCCATCATGCTCGAGGAGATTCCGACGCTCTGAATTATGCACCAAATTTAATGGAACACGAGCTTCACCCTTGTTGATAATTTACAATTACTCCAAGTCGGTACTCCGACTTGTAATGCTGGAAGCAAGTCGGCGCATTCTTAAAATTTACGAGCTACTTTTTGTATTCGCAGACATTTTTCGATGGAATAAAAATACCGTTCCGATGGAATACGAAGCCAATTCATTTTTCAACAATTCGTAGAGAAAACGACGCCCGTAAGCCACCTAGTACGAGGCTGTTATCGCATTCTCGATGCAGAAAGGATAAAAATGACGCGAGGAGAGCGGAGCGATATTCCTTAACCTTTAACCGGTTCAACCGCGATGTAAAATGCATTCGCGAGCAAGTTGCGGCACGAGTACGTAAAGCGTATTCATGAATGACCCGGTGTCTCGTACGATCGGCCCGAATATCCCCGGCACAACGTGGTTCGTGGAACCGTGTGTGAATTATAGTTGCGGCCCTATCTTTGAAAAATACACGGCAACTATCACGGAACGCTGTATTTGCGACCGCATTAACGGAACTTCTGTTATCGTCGCCGTGCAGAATCGCGATTATCTAGGCCGCGTATTACGGCTCGCTGGTACTTTCGACGATTCGTATTTCCCGCGCAACCCTGGTAAACGAAACTGCTGAAAAACGGAGAAATTTGAATTGTGAAATTGCTACGAATACGAGGTGTTTGCGCTACGACGCGACCTTTGCAAAATAATATTGGGTACACCGGTTTAGCGAATGATAAAAAGGAAACTTTAACGGACAAATTTTTTTAAGTATCCAGGAAATGTATTGACCTGTAGATACTGATTTTACAGCTGTGCTACTTGAAAATTTCAAATATTTCGGTCGTGCTTCGAAAGGTGTTTTAATCGTGGTGATAAAAACGTGTTAGATTAAATTATTCGCACACGTCACACTTGTTCCGCAACGGTTAAGAGAACTAACCACCTGAATCAGCACGTTCCATCCAAGTCTGCCGTAGTCGAGTTAAAATCAAGTGGCCATTCAAGGCTACTAACAATAAGTAGTTGTATTCGCTCTACCCCTGTCGTGATATCGTGCCATCTATCGTACCTTTACGCAAACTAACGCACGAATCTTCTAAATTGAACAAACTTATCGGTATAACGTGAAACTCGGTGCTACTTTTTATAGATCTTCTAACTAAATTATCGTAGAAAAGAAATTGTCGTAATCTGTTTAACCGATTCACATGCCAATTACCTTATCGAGCACAAGTCAAATATCGCAGTCGATGTAATTATTTCGAATCGCTTAAACGGAGCTAGCTCCTTTAAAATCAATTTGATCGTGGGAGGTGTCGAGAAGCAATAATTGTTTGATCTCAGGTCGGAAGTGACGTTAACGATGCACAATATCGCGTGGTGAAATTTCGCTCATAATGTTATTAGCGTGGAATTGACGTAATTAAAATGCAAAGAGCATTTCGCGAGAGTAAATGAGGTACAAATAAATGATTACGAGCGAAAAGGGGTAAAAGGACAGAGAAGAGAATTGCATTCATCATTTGGCCGCCGCTGGCAAATATAAATTCCCGGGCTCGCCAGGAAACTCTGACTAGGTTGAGAAATTAAAAAAAAGAAAACCATATGTCATGAATATTCATATGTTAATGCGGCGTGCGTAATGATGAGAAAGTTGTTCCCTTGCGTTCGCCGTGAAATATACATATAGGCGCCACTTTACGTCCGTTCGGAACGTCCAAGTGCCACTACAAAGCGACGTGTGAGCCCCACGGTTTCGCTTACGAACCGAATATTAAAAAGGTGCCATTGACACGGCATTCTTTGTTCGTTCTCGTGGAACAGAAGTCCTCTTAACCGTGTTTGTCCGCGGTCTAACTAAAGACCGCTATCAATAATTGAGTAATCTTAAATAAAAGATCGAAACGCACGGGTAAAATTGACTACCCCGGTAGTTCTATTATTAAAACTGTCGATTACGCTATTCTTGTATCGTATCAGGAATGATCCGAGTGCGTTAAATACAAAATAACTAACCCCTACTGGCTAGTTTATTCTGCAAATTTCGAACGCTCGCTGCTCACGCGGCATTAAAATAATCCACACAACCCAAATGTTTGCACGCGACCGCGATCGGGCGAAAGCTCACGCGATGCTTCCTTTTTTTCCCAACCTGCTTTGCTGCGACGATTAGCTGGCTTCGTGGCTGACCCGATAGAACGCAATTTGCCGCTGGCAATGTGCTTTTGCTGCGACCTAGCGTTTCCACTTCCTCGGTAGAGCTTTCCGTCCGGTTCGCGTTAACGTCGCGACGATCGACGTCCGTCGAGCTTCCGGAATCCATGCTCATGCGTTCGCATTAGACGAATTAAAAGAAATCGATTGACCATATCGCGTAACTCTGCAACGCCAAGTTGTTCTACTTTACCGAAAAAACAATAACGAAAT
Organism: Hylaeus volcanicus; assembly: GCF_026283585.1. Classification (NCBI taxonomy): domain Eukaryota; kingdom Metazoa; phylum Arthropoda; class Insecta; order Hymenoptera; family Colletidae; genus Hylaeus; species Hylaeus volcanicus. The sequence goes on along the minus strand of NC_071982.1, from coordinate 22,229,546 downwards.
AAGTACTCGTAATGCTTGCGTCGCAAAGATCGATATTTTTCATGCAATGAGATTGGATATTTTTACGTACGTCGCGAGAGAAGAGGTCATACGATCAAAGTAGAACCACTTGAAAATTTCTTCACGAAAATATCCTCCAGGCCGTTGGAATTAAATGTTTTTTCCCCGTTACGTCAGTGATAAACAGCATCATTTGAATGGCTTCGTGTCAAGGTGAGCATGGTACTTGAAAGCGAGAAAACTCCGAAAAATGTTGCTGCACCATTTTTCAATGCGCACTAGCGTGGGCGGTCGAAATTCTGACGTGATAAAAGTGACGAAGCGAGCAGATTCATACGTATATGCAAGCGAAACGAGTTACGAGCACTGTCGCTCATCCCGTTTTGCAAAAACACACTCGCGCGCGCTTCTCATAATTTATAGCTTGAATTTCAAAATAGTGCATCTACATTTTTCAGCCGGGTTTCTCGTGGTTTTTGCATGCAGGATCTTCGCGAGAACGCTAAAAATAACACGGAAATGACGTAGGTAACGTTTCCTGACGCTCCAACGCTTGAATGCATACCAACATTACCAACCTCGACGCGTCCAGTGTTTTGATTGCAGCTGCAATGATAACGGCGTCGGCGGTGCGCCGGTGGTCGGTCACAAGCGTTTCTACGAAAACAATGTTACAAAAAAAAGACGCTTTAAGCGTAGGAATCAATAAAAATTCGTCTACTTAATTTTCAATATACAAAAAAAAATGTATTTCTTCTTTTAGTTTCAATATTCTTTGGAACTGCTACCGAATACTTATCGCCTCACTGCAGGCGTTTCTATACACTTTATAAAACTTAACTTCAATCTAAAAGAACTAGATTTCATCTAGAACAGTTTTACATCAACTGGTCCATTCGAAACTGTTGTAAAATCAATTTTGCGCAGCACTTGATGCGTCGATTCAATTAATACCGCTAAAATTTTTAAACAAAATAATTTTTCCGAAGGAAATGTCGATATCGGAATGTTACGTTGGGGGTATCGGTGACATTCGGCAGCCAATACTTTCTGCCTCGACCTATCGCAATACAGAGTTTCTGGTTCACGTATTATTATTAATATGTTCGTTCTTTAGGTACTAATTATTATTCTACCGAATTTCTCGTCGAAATTCAAATGGTCCGCTCGAGATAATTCTCAATTTGATTTTGGATTAAGCTTGACTTATTTAAATAAAACAATTGTTGGTCTTGTGGCGCAGCGCAGCGGGGCGCTATACTTAGACGAATCAAACGCGTTAACCGAGCAACCTTACGCTTACATCGCCTAGCCTTAAAGATTTCTACTAAAACGACGTTACTCTTATAAAAATATTTAATCAAAGAAGTAACACTGTATCCCAAATGATAACAGAATGAAATGAAAGCTGTATTCTTGTTCGAAGGAAGGGACGTGTGAAATGAAACACCGGAAACCGCAGAGTCCCAGAGAAGCAGCGACGCGACGATTGTCTCTGGAAGTCTACATCCACCGGGATCTCGCGTCCTCTGCTCAAGTACAATAGATATAATATATTTCATATAATAACGTAAACAAGATAGTGGCTTTTGTACAAATATTCCTTATATAAAAATCATGCTTGTCCGGCCTAAGCGCGTTACAGCGGTTACGCGACCCGATCTTCATCTTCCTCTAGCTACGCGCAGAGTCCGTCCAAAACTAGAGCTAGGACTATTTGAATAATGCCACGGATAGTCGATAGATTAGACGAGTAGTCCCAGCCCTGTCAAATTCGTATCTCAGCTTTCAAACGACTCCGTCGATTGGAAAACGAAAAGCAATCTTACGTAATAACAGATGGACGATGGACAAATGCACAACACATCAACTGAGGGCGATCAACGGATTATCATCGTTGATTCGCAGTTTTCGTATCCTTACATGAAAATATCGTTACGGTGCGTTCGGCTTTGCGTTTCCCACATCTGCTTCCAACTTAGTCGTTATCGCGACAAAACCTAAGTTCGAACGAACGCGATTGAGAGCTCACGAGGAAACGCGTGTCAAGGTACTTTCGATTAGTCATTCCTTAATCTAATGGTTTCGCTGCTTTTACTCTTACTTACTTAATCCTAGTTTCTCTTTTCGGTGACGTAATTCGTTTCTGCTATCGACAACGACGACGACGACGACGACGACGACGACGACAACGACGACAGTTATCGTCTCGACAAAATTTCTTTCCTGCCTATCGGTTTCGTTGGCTCCGACAACATTTTTTCCCTGTTACCTAGTTCAACGTCGAATTCGAATGCATCAAAATTTCGCCACGATTAGAGATCTCACTTATCGGAAACTCGACTGATACCCAACGGAAACGAGATTCAGAGCCTTAAGAAACATCAAACGTTCCCAGAAACGAACGTTGGCTCGGTGATCACACCTCGAGAGGATAAAAGCAAATATACCCTGAATCCAGAAATTGCGCTTCCAGCGGTGGTCGTCGAAAGGCTGTGGCATGGTAACCTTCAACAACTACTCGAAAATAGGATTAATTCAGCCGAAATTATGCAACATCACAAATCTTGACCAATTCTTCTTTCAAATCTTTGTCATCCCTCTTGGAAGAACAAAAAATATCACCCATCAAAGACAGTCGACACATTTCGAGCAGGACTGAAACTACCCGGCGAACTTTCCGTATTCCCGACGAGTAGTCCCAGCCCTAGCTTCGTAATCCACCGTTACGATTGCCCAAACAGCTACGGCCAAAAAAATCTGTAGAACAAGTTCCGCTCAGCAGTATCCACCAGATGTTATCTATGATAACCATAGTCGGGGCTGGTGAACACGGTAGCCTTGAGCGTGATAGAGGAGACGTGTGACACAGGACGCATGTGTAACTTGGACTGGCAACTCTTCGGGAATCTGTTGCTTGTACCGTGTTTCCAGAATTTATGAAGCGCGAGGGAGGCTCTGGTGTGATAGGGTCGACAAATGGATCCTCTGGCCAGAGAATCCACGGGACACATTCGACACTTGAGCACCGTTCGAGAGGCCAGTCTACGTCGACACCTCTCCCTGAGCTCGTTCATTCTAATCGTCTCGTTTCCGAGTTTGGTCGCGTCCTCTTGTCCTTTGTCCTGTTCGCTAGCCTCTAAACCGGTCAGGTCGTCCTCCTCGAACTCTTGGTTCCACGTCACCTTTCTCGGCAAGCTTTGCTTCCTCGATCGCCTCTCGTTGGGTTTCCTCTGACCGTCCAAGGCCCAAGGACACTCCCACTCGACAGCGGACCGGTCTTCTTGGAGCACGGCACGATAGCTGTACGTAAAATCACGATTAAGCATGGTAGGGGTAGATGCCAGTGATCCAGCGCTGCAACCGCGACCGCTACGCGATTGGACGACGCGGTCGGCGGACTGGCCCTGGCGACACTCGACGTGACGAGCATTCTCGAGGTCGTCGATGACGCTGTCGTGGTCGTGGTCGTGGCAATGGTCGTGGCCGTCGTCGTGATCACGGCGTATACCGCTCGACCGCCTCTCCTCTTCCAATGTTGGGTACGCCATTGTCGCTGCAGTTGCAGGGGAGTTTACCATCTCGTGGCTGCAACCACCGCGGCACTGTTCCATAAGTTACGTTCGCGTCATTTTTCTGTCGATCAACGACCGCCCGTCGACCATCGTGCGACGGGACGTTTCGAAGAGATAAAGATAGATACAGACAGGGACAGCGCGTGGAACGATAAGGGTAAGAGAGAAACAAGCAAGGACGATGTCCTTCGTCTGTCGTGCGTGTACTTTATTCTGTACGTTTACTTTTATCAGAACCACGCGTGTCCTGTCGACATCGAAAGCAAACAAACGTAAGCGTGCACGCGCGCGAACAGAAAAGAACATCAAACCAAAAAATGACGCTGCAACGTAACAAAAAATTGGCGAGGAGAGAGGAGAGCGGGTGGAATGGTGACGAGTTTCGTTTTCGGCACTCGTCACCAGCAACTTGACACTTGGACATCACGAAATAGAAGTTTACAAAGTTTCAGTTCGATTAATGTTCCCTTTCGTGAAACATCGAGACACGTGTATACACGAAAATGTCAGTTGCAGGATAGACAAAATAAAAGCGAACAAGTATAGCATGGACAACATGGTGGTAGACCGGGATGCTTACCCGAGTATCGTAGTAGGCGGTATCACAGTGGTAGCAGGTGCGATCGCTGGAGCTGGTGCTGGAAAAACTGGCGGACCAGGTGGTGGTCTGCCTCCTCCCGCGGGGCTGTAAATTTCGTAATTAGCGTTAAATTACGGATCTTAAACGAGGTACAGCTACGTCTATCGTAAATTGCTTTTAAACTATCAACTTTTTCCACCACGAACGATCTAAAGTAATTGGGTTCACTCGAAAGTAAATATAAGGGAACAAACCACCCTTACCCGCTCCAATCAAGCTTCGATCAACCGACAGTTTCTGATTTCCGAAAATTCGACAAACTCCGTGACGCACGACCGTAAATTTGTTCAGCAGAAATGATTCCGCTTAAACTAGGCTAACGAGAAAGAGAAACATGTGCAGTCCTATCCCGATTGAAGTTTAAATTCGGCTCCCGCTCGTTACACAACGTTTGCTCGCGTCCAGAAAAAGTAACGGTCGGGATTAGTCGTGCGATCGACTTCCAATTAAATCGTTTTAATGAATTTCCGGAGCGCGAGTTGTTGGAACTGCGTCAGCCTGCCCGAATGACTAAACCGCGGCCAGCTAAACCAAACACGCCTTGCTGACGAAATTTACGGCTGTCGCGGCACCAAAGCCGTTCGATCCGACTTCAATTAACGGCCACACGGAAAAAAATGTTACGAGCCCATTGAATCCGGATGATTTCGTCGACAAGTTTCGAATTCCTGTCGATCAAATGCAATTTGCAAGCGATTAGGATGACAGGCAGTTCAATTTGTCCAAAAATTGTTGCTAAAACGAATTTCCCAATTTCCGATAGAATCCAATATACTTGTGTTCGAAAAGTTTTGGACTGAAGAACCAAAAAGAGAAATTCTTACTGCAAGGGTTGCTGATGGCGGTTATTAGGTGGCGGTGCAGCCTGTGTCGTGGCTGCTGCAGGTGAGTTCGCGCTGCTGACACGATGCACGTGCAGCTGATGCATCTGCAGCTGAGCTGCGTCTTCGCCGAGAAACGAGCACCTCGAACATTGCCGCCTGTTGTGCACTTTTAGCACGTGCGTCGCGAGACGCTCGGCGCGTGCAGCTTTGTACTCGCAGAGGGTACACGCGAAGGGTTTCAAATGAGTGTTGAGGTGTCGTTTCAGGCACCAATTGTCTACGCCGCTCCAGGAACAGTAGCAGCAAGTATACCTGAAAATGGTCAACGCGTTAGTCGGGAATATATTAATTATGTAACGATGACGTCGTTATTTCGCCGATTGATAGAGTATTATCCCTCACCTTCGCTCCTGAGCTCCTTTAGAGCCACCCTTGAGGTGACTCTTGCTATTACACCCTCCGTTCTGCACCCTCCTTCCTGTAGTACAATTGGTCGCTTCCGGTTGCATGATGCTGGGCACAGGCATGGATGTCGCCTGGTAGATTCCAGCTGCGCTAGCTGTGGTTCCGTTACCAGGATTCGGCTGCAATTGGTAACTCTTGTTATTGTTAAATCCAGACGAATAGTTGGTGTGCTGTTGTTGCTGCTGCTGCTGCTGCTGCGGTTGCTGTTGTTGCTGCTGCTGCTGTTGTTGTTGCTGCTGCTGCTGTTGTTGTTGCTGACTATTAGCGTTCCCATTTCCAGTTATTCCTGCGTTTGGCTCCTGCTTGAGAGGCTTGGGTGCGCTGGATCCTGCGGGTCTGCGTATCCTGGACAGCTCGTAGCCATGCTCGCGATGCATCCTGAGAAAGTGTTTCTTCACGTGATCGGCGCGATTAAACGGCTTGTAGCAAATGTAACAGTGAAACGGCTTTTCCTCGCGGTGAATGTTCTCGTGGCGCGTGTACAGATCGCGACGATCGGTACCATAGGGGCAGTACGGACAGGTGTAACGTTTCACGCTAACGGACACGGTGGCCGACGTTGGTATTGTCGTCGTGTTCTATGAAGTTTAAAATATTAGTCAAATGTATAGCAAGCGAGGCTTGATCTTGAAATTATCGGCCAGTGGAAATAAAATTCCAATTTGTACCTGATGCAGATGTTGCGGCGCAGGAGAGGACGGTAATTCCTGCAGCAGAAAGGTCGACGTGACCGGCAATAAAGCGGCGGGTACCGTTTGCGTTTCCTGCGTCCGTCTGGAGGGCGGTGCGACGCGCTCGGCGCGCTCACGTAACCTCTCCAGGTAGGAAATCACGTCCTCGATTTTCAAATCGGACTGTAGGTAATCTTTGTGAGGCGAGTGCAGCCTGTTCCTACTGTCATCGGCGAGGATCCTCGAGGAATGAAGCTCCATAAAATGCTCGGCCACGTCACGTGTTCCACCGCCCAACACGTCACCTATTCCACGACACCCAAAAGTCATTAGTTAAGGGCTAACGTATAGTATATCGATGTATTCGCGTATTTAACAGGCAGCAATGAACCAATTTAGGTTGGAATACGTGCGAAACGGTTTGTCGCCATTGAACATGGTTTTCCGACGTATTTTCTATTTACGATGCAAACAGGAATTTCGATGACACGAAGCGCTGGAAAATACCCGACGAAACGCCCCGCGCGGGACAATAAAACTGCCTTTTGTTCGAAAAGGATCCGCCCAGCTTGACGAGGCTACGTTTCGCCATTGTTTGCCTCTTCAATTCCGTGTCAATATAGCCTCGGGGCCTTTCTTGCCTACCGACCCGTTATTTTCCTATTTGTACTCGCTACCTCTACAGTCAACATCGTTATAATAATTACTCGAGTTTCGCTCGCGATTCGGGAGAAGCTCCAAGTAAAGCTTCGTCATAACTGGTCGCTTTGTCGCGAAAAGTAGCTCGAATTAATTCGATTCGCGATGAAAGGAAAGTCCATTCTTCGCCATGCTTTGTCGAGAATGAACGTAGAATTAACAGAGAAGTTAAATAAAAAAAAAAAATAAAAAAAAAGAAGTACTAACCGCATTCGTAACACCTCCACGTAGCTTTCCCAGGATGATAAGCCGCGATACGGCTACCATCGGTTCCTTTAAGCGGCTCCTCTTCGCACGTCCAGTTTCCATCGTCGCTCCCATCGGTTCCATTTCCGGTATCGTCGTCGTTCTTGTACGATACGGATGTTTCGAACTCGTTCTGCACGCTGGATGCTACGGACAAACGAGTATATAGAGGAACGAAATTTAATTTCATTCTAAATGAATTAACGACTCACTTCTATGATCAGGATCTTCTCCGTACAGTTTCCTGGTTATTTCCTTGAACATATCCTCGTAGCAGTCCAGCCTGCTAATTCCCGTGCCGCTGCCTTCCATTTTTCAACTTCCCAACGGTCACCCACTATCCTTGGAACAATGAGTCTTCCCCGCTCGTCTACCTGCGCGCAAAGTTGTATCTGTAAGTCGGGTTACAACTAATAATCCCAGAATCCTCTCCCCCCTTTCGTTTTCCCATCGCTCTTCCGTTTCTGACCTTAAATTTACAGACCGCCCGTGCCGGTTCTCTCGCCCGTACATATTCTTTCTCGCTTGTTTTAAGAATCGAACCCTTTCTGCGACGTAATTGAAGCTGAATCGATGAAAGGGTCCACGTTAATTGGGTCATCGAACTTTAATTAAATTTTTGCCAGGCAGTACACTTTCGCGATTCAACTTTTCTTCTCGGGTTAAGCTGTTCATTTGTACAAGTGGGGACATCAATCCTGTCTGTTATTCGTTCTACAGACATAGTACCAGAGGTGTGTGAAATTTGGAAAGGAAGAGACTATCTATACCCACCTTCTAAATAGGATAGCTTTTTCGAAGCGAACTTCTTACAAGTTCTCGATATACTTTATTCCAATCTCTCCCACTTCATTGACTTTTCCACCCCCGTCGCTCCTCCGGTTCTTATCTTCCGTATATTCAGCTGTAGCGTAACGCGTCGAAACATCTTGCTCTCACAATCAGTAGCGACGTTCCACTTCCACACCGATACACTCCAAGAATTGATTCACCGTAACAAGATCGGAAGTTGAACAAAATAAACTTCGTTTGGATGATAGGAGAGCACTCGAGGCGATGCAGTGTCCTTTTAAATGGAACCGCGGTAACAAAGAAGAAACGACGAACAATTACGAATGTTTCTCGAGGATTTCGAGGATCTCGAAGTTAAGACCACTTTGTAATTCATTCGAGCGTGAGCAGTCGCAGCTCGGCTTCCTGAAAAGACCGGAGGGGCGAAAAATCGGGGTTCGATTGTGTTAGAGATTGTGTTAAATATTCATGAGCGGGAAACGTTTTGCCTCTAGATCGCGGAACGATTTAGAGGCTCGCTGAAAAGAGTGATCGATTTCCCTTTGGAACTAGAACAACGAGCGAACCACCGTTTCCTCCAGAGGAGCATTTGCACGACAGACGTAGGAGTGGTGCTTCGTTCTCGCTTTTCCACGGAATATATTTCTTTTCGAGGAGACTGTGACCGGCCCCAATCCTTCCATACTCGACACCCCGTAAGAATAACTTCGTTACGTATATCCTTCGGAAACTAAAAACGGAAAATAAATATTCAAATAACGCTCTCTGCATCCGCGCAAAAGTATCGAAAATAGGTCAACCGATTTTCCTAGCCCGCAGCGAAAGGGTTAATCGTTACCAGTTTCTATCTGTTTCGGACAATCCTGACAAAAAGCTACTCGGTTAACCAGTTAATTCGGCCCCGGTGGGGGCGCATCGAGTCTCGATCCCCGCCCCCAGGAGCCGAACCGATTGATTTCGATCTCGGCGACGACGTCACACAGTTTTTTGGCGGGGTGCCGTCCGGAATGAGGAAGAAGGCTGCACGTATTGATCCGTGGGACGCCGCGCGAGTGGAAAACGTGAAGGGAGATGGCAACCCCAGCTTGACTGCACGTACCGTACGTACACCAGCGAGTTAGGGGTGAACAAGAGCGTGTTCTCTACGTGGAAGGGGTTAACGGCAACGAATAAATCAATATTACCCCTCTGCGAGGGTAGCGAGCGATCGAGGACGCGTCCTGCGGAGGCGACAGATGGCGGAGAGGGTGGCGACCTCAGCCATGTCGGTTTTCTACGTTGGTTGAGCACCCCTGTATCCGAAGAAAATTATAACTCAGAGGGGAGATGCGGGTCGGTAGAACAGAAAGAACAGTGGCGACTTTATGTGCGAGCAAACGATGCGACCAACAATTTCGACGACGATAGTTAAAAACTTTACGACGATAACGCCTGTAATGTTCCTCGTTACAGATACGCTAATAGTCATTTTTTCAAACTTATTTCTTGTGTGTACTATATCGAAAAGTTGACCAGCTTTACTTTATTTAACGCAGTTTGGGTTCGAAAACTGCGTACCGATAATTATCGGAAGATCCACGCTCTTCGAGCCACCCTCGCAGCCAACCCTTCTATGTAGTTCTCGTGGTGTTACGCACGAAGGAATGGATTCGCTGCGTAGTTTTTATTACCGTTTTGAAATAAAAATTTTGTTTTTTTTTTAACTTATTTGAAATTCTTGACGGATTAAGGATGTTCGAGGTCTACGGAACGAGGGCGTTTAGATCAAAAGTTGCATCGAGGGCCCTAGTACCTCTAGCTGCGGCCCTAAGGGAGGGACGTTAGCGGAACTCGAGGGAACGTTGAAGAGAAAAAGGAGAAAGCAGCAAGGAGAGAGAGAGAGAGAGAGAGAGAGAGAGAGAGAGAGAGAGAATTCCAAATGCTATAAAACAGGAGTGGGGATCGAAAGGGGGAGAAGGAATAGTAGGGGAAGCCAGAGAAGCGCGCGCAGTCTGCCATTCAAATTCGTCCGGAAATTATTACCGACTAACCAAGGACGCTCGAAATGCGCACGCGCATTCGCGTGCACGTATATACGCCCACACACGAAGTATTCAGAAACGTTTCGCGCGAAGAGCAGAGTCGTGCACTCTCGGAAGACGGTTCGCGCTGGTTCGCGCTGACTCACGAGTATTCTCTACCATCAACGATCTCCTCGTCTACGGTTCTCTTCCAGTTTGGCGCGTCTCGAGGCACCTGGCCGCAGGCGATCTCGCGAAATCGCCCGACAACGAAGAGGAAGCATCGAAGCACGCACGCGAGGCATATTCGAGCACGAGTCTGTCGCAATCCACTCGCGCTCGGACCGTCGAGCTACACGCGACGCGAGAACGGATCGCTCGTATCGACTTTCCGTCCCACGAAAGCTAAACGAAGCTCTGGCAAAAGTGGTGAAGCGCGTCGACGAGGAGACGAGACTCGAGGGCTCGAGGGGCACCCGAAACGTACGCGACTCGAGCAGCCGTACCCTGGAGTCTCGTCCTCTCAACGGACATACTCGAAAAGATATCGGGCTCCGATCGAGCAGTGGTTAACCGAGTTTGCACAGCTGTCGCGTAGGTTCGATTTTGGTGAAAGGTCCTCAGGTAACGTCTTGCGCGAAGGAAAGTCGATGACGAGCCCTGTCGAAACGCGGACACTCGCGACAAGCACGCAACTTCATCGCAGGCGATGCACACGACACTGTTCCCTTGGTGTCGAGCGATTCGCGCACTGCGTCACTCTCACTCGCGGCGCGGGTCGAACGTTTTCCATCGATTCGGTTCTTATCCAGCGCGAGCGTGGACGACGTAGCACACTGGTCGAAACGCAAGAGAACACGGGACACGGGTGGTCCACGACGCCGCGGCCGACGGGAGAGATGACAGAGGCTGGCGACTATGGAAGACGAGGAGGAAAGAAAGGAAGACGTAGGAGACGAAGAGAGAGAGTCGCGGGGGCCGTGGTAGGAAAAATCGTGGGCGCGCGCTGAAAGATGGCTCGGAGACGCGCGGCGCACCGTGGACGGATCGCGCGATACGACGATGGGTATCTTTGGTTACTCACAGGTTCCGAGGACGGCGACGACCACCACCAGGCGATCCTTGGACCGGGGAAAATCCGTTGTTCGAGAAAACGTCGGTTGCTGGTTCGGTTGCAGGTTGTTTCCTCGACGGCAGTCGGGTGGCGAGTGGGTGGGCAGGCGGGGTGGCAGGCGGACAGAAATGGGTGGCGCGGGTGGGTTGGGAGCAGCGGCGTGTGGGTGGTGGGAGTGGGGTGAGGGAACCCAATACCACCCTCCTCGCCCATTCAATCCTGCAGTATTAGGGGGAGCAGTCGAGCCTGTTCCCGACCCTCCCTCCCTCCCTCCCTCCCACCCCTTGGGTTCCCTCCCTTCCTCCCTCTCTCCCGTCCGCCCTCCCTCCCTCCCGCCCTTCCTCTTCCTCTCTCTCTCCAACACATCCAGCGGGCAGGAACGTCTACGATGAGAACGACGCCGACGACGGACGTCTGCTGGGAGCGTGCGTGAGGCTATACGCGTGTGCGTCGATCCTGTCTTTCCTTCGTCACGCATACAACCACCCGCAGCTAAACCTCCCTGCACGTGTTCGCGACGTGGACTGTTCGAGGGGCTGGTTCGGTCCAAGGGGAGGGAGGAGAACTTACGGAGCCCTTCGTGGTCCTCGAGGACGGGAACCATTTCCGAGCAAGGGTCTCCGCCGAACCTTTCTGGGTCTTCGCCCCCTTCTCCCCTTGTGTAAACGTATTTTTGGACGATGGTTGCTCGCCTCGAACGGGGGGTGACGAAAGTCGCGAGCGGAACGGGGATGCTCGAGTCTTCGAGAAAAACGTATCGATTCCGAAATCGATTTTAACTTCAATCTATGGAATAGATCATTGTACGGGAATGTAATTACAGTTTTGTACAGTTTAAGATCGCGAGTTTAGGACTGCACGAAAATGACTTTTTCTTCGTTTGTCGTAATGATTCACGATCGAAAAACGAAAGATGGTAGCTAGAAACAACCTGTCCACCGTGAAATTGAAACGAAATTTGCGAAAGATAATATTTACAAAAGAATTAGTCACCGTCTAAGGGCTGTTTGACTCCAGGGAACGGAAGGATTGTTCGGAATGTTCTCTTCTTCCATGGTCGTCGTAGAAATTTCAGGCAGACCGAGGTCCGTGGCAGCGCAAAGGTGTTTCCATGCGTCTGATCCAGCTGCAGGTAACTGCATTGCCAACTAGAAGAGATCGACGAGGTTCTCGCCGGCTTTCTCGTCGGCATTTTCGTTTCCCTGCCTTCCAAGCTTGATCTGGAAGGAACTAGATGCCAGCAGCTTCGATTCGAAACGATCGACGCAACTTTATCGTACAAGTCGTACTCGACAAGTTTAAACGAAGTAGGATGTCATCAAAGATATACTCTGTTTGCAATTAAATTGAAATAAAAGCTCTGTATACCTTCCCGAGCGCTTTTACGTTCGACGATGTAATCCAATAGTCTTCTCTGTTGCGACCCCCTTATCCTGACTTTCATCGCTTTAACCCTAGGTCAACGATTTTGTTGGAACTTTAATAAAGGGACGAGCATTCGATAATGGATAAATACAGCTCCAACGTTGAGAAGCTTCGCGTTTTAAATGCTTCGATGATTAAATGCTTGGCGATATCGTTCGCGTCGAACGCAGATATTTTGCACGTGTCCGCACAGGTACACGGTTCGCTATAAATAAACGAAAGGCAAGTATATCCTAAGGACAGTAAGGGCGGGCAGTGTTGCGTAAAAGATGACGCATCGTGACGTACGGGCGTGCGTAAACGTGCAGGAAAATTGTGGAACGCCTGTAAGTTTCTTGGGACGATAAAGAGCGCGTAAAATTGGGAGGATCGATCGAACGGTCGCGTATTAAGTACAAGGTGCGTTCAAGTAATTTAAAAGTATCTCGGCCTGATATCGAAAATCAATTTTTAACTTTTAATTTCGCGTACAGTCCTTGACAACTCGTCGAGTGTTCTTATAACATTCTATCGGAAAGGAAAACGTTCTCGAGTGGAATAGGACGGAAGAATTTTTAATTAATTTTCATAGAGCCTCTGAGAGGTACTTTGGGAGCTCTTCGTTTTGCACCAAACACGTTACGCGTTGGAAAGGTCAAGAGTAGTCGTAAAAGAAACGTTTTCAAGATTGCAATCCTACGAACGATAAGATTAAATAGCCTTATCGGTGTCGAAGCTCGTCGTCATCTTGCCTCCCACGTGGTACGCCTGGTCGCTTATTATTCTCACGCAGATCGCGACGCGTGGTATTGCGCGTGAACCACGCGAGAAACGGCACCTGTTACCGCATACCGTACCATACCATTCGTCTCGAATAACGAGAACCCTGTTGATAGATTAAGATCGGAGCACTCGATTAAGCTTTTCGATTGAAATAAAAAGTGATCTGGGTATGGTCTCGTCGACGGTCTCCGTCTCTTTCCCGCGTTCCAACGTCTGTGCATCTTCGTCTGTGTCGTTGTTGTACGGCGAGTGTTGATCGGCGGGTCGTTCGCACGCAGGATCGCGAAGCATGGCGGACAACGGCAACGGTCGCGGTCGGCCGGGCTGCGCGAGCGTCGGCGTCGGCGTCGGCGTCGGCGGTACACGGCGGCGTTGGCGGCGCGGCGGGTAGGTTCGCGTCGCGGCGCCTCGCGTCAGCGTCGCTGGGACCGTCGACGGAGGCCAACAGTGGTGGCCAACGCATCGCGCGAGCCGCGTACATCCGCCATATTGGCCGCGAGAGCACGGCTCCTCCGCGAACATTTCACTCGACGGATCAGGGGGTTAGGAAACGAGGGCGTAGTGTCGCGTTAACCCCTCGCGAGGCGGGCAAAGGGGGTGGCAGGCAGGAGGTCGACATCGTTCCAAGACTAGCCGAGTTCGCCTCGAATCTGTTTTCTAAACAGCAAAGTGACAGAGGGTGACAGAAGGAACTAGGACAAGAGAGAGAGGACAGAGAAAAGAGGCTCCAAGTGTACGACAGTGATTCGAAAGGTGTCCAGTGGAAGAGAGACGAATCTTGATCTACGCTCTGAAAAAGACATTATCCGTTGGCAAAAAGAAGATGTAACAGATCCAGTGCATCGTTAACGATCTATCGTACGATCCTCCGAGCAGCCGGAAGATTCTCGAGATCGGTCCACGCTCTTCCACTCTAAAAAGATAAGGAGATCGAATAGATCAGGGTATCGTGGCATCTTGCTCTTTCAGAAAACTTTCCTGGCAGGAATCGTCGAGGTGTCGAGTAACCGGATTCGAGAAAGGTTCCTTCAGGAGTGTCCATTGGTGGTTTCCGTTAATTTTTCGGTGAGCCTCGAGCAGCTCGGTGTCCAAGCGTGACTCGTCTCTCCCTCTGGTCTCTGCCAATCAATAACCCAACAACGCACCGCCTCGCTCGCGCTCAACTCTCTGCCTCCCTGTGCCCCTCTCTCTCTGCTCTCGATCCGCCGCCGACGGATCGTCCAGATGCGTTGAGAGGTCGCGGAACGCGATGCTCACCCGTTTCCCTTTTCCGTCCGACTCGCAGCGCTCCTCTTTCCCCTGTTCCGGTCTGCTCGGTTCCGTGATTCCGTTTCGATCGTCCTGCCAAGGTCCGACAAACGAAGGAATCGACTCGGCTAAGGGAAAGAGGTTCCAGGAACGCTAACCTGTCGCGAAACACGCTCTCTAGGACCCTAACTTCGTTGAATGCTGTCGTACTCCGAGTATTCGAGCTGCCTTGCAGAGGCGGTAAGAGGTGGAAGAGTTCCCCTCGTCAGGCCGACTGGCGGGAGGTTTGCCAAGTCGATTCTTTCATTTGCCGTACCTTAGGAATCCCTTCTCCCGCCGCGGATCAGCGACGGTAGCAACGTCGCGACGTCCGCGCCGACGGCGAGCCAGAGGCGGCGGTAGCGGCGCTCCAACAGGCCGCGCCAGCGCCCTGCGGCGGTTTCAATCGCACACGAACCTATTTATACGACGTCGAGCATCGCCGAGGACGACGCAGCGAGAGCAGCGCCGGTGGTGGGCCGCCCACGCCGAGCAACAAGCCCCGAGGGAAGCGAGCGTCGTCGACGGGGGAATCAGAAGAGACACCCCGCGCGACAGATTCGCTGGCCCTGGTCGATGGACACCAGGAGCCAGACGTCCCGATGGGACCCATTTCGGGATGCGCCCACCCGTAGGGGACGCCATTAAGAGGCTAGTCGTCTCGTCGTCTCGTCCTCCGAGCCGGGTGCTGATCGAACCTCGCGTATTTGCTTCTCGTTCGATTCGAGAGGATTCGCGCGCGGACCGAGACTCTCGCGGCTCTCGAGTAGGTGGATGGGGGTCCGCTGGGTGTTGCCGAACGCGATTTGGTGAATCGTGAAAGGCCATCGGCGCGAAAGCTCGCGGAGCTCGCGAAGCTCGCGGAGCTTTCAGGCCTGGACGAACCGGGAGGCGGGAAATGGTTGGCGGCGTATGATGCGCGAGACGGATCGTCTGGCTGGACCTCGACGCGCCGATTCGAGCTGCTCGACCAACGAGACAAACACCAAGACGAAGACGTGGAAGTCCTCGTAGCCTGGGTATCAACGCGAGTGGGTGCGCGGTGCGCGTATGTGTCCGTCCGTGAGTGCGCCAAGAGTTCGAGTACCGAGGTGCTGGAAGCATGCAGCCACGTTTGGGCGAGGCCCGCAGAGGCCTTAGTCCCGTTGAAGGAGCGGGATAAGGAGTTACCGGAAGGGAGGATCCACGGGGTGGACACTGCTCGCGGGTGACCAGGCGGTCCCGCGATTCGCGGACCCGTTCGCGAGAGCTGAGATCGCAGGGAACGCGGGAAGCGAGCTGGACTCGCTTTCAGGCGCATGGAACATGATAGAGGTGAGGCGTGTGCGATTATCGATCGAGAGACCCACCGAGAGTCCGTCGGCTGAGAGACTCGCGGGAGATGCCCTGGCCGCGGCTGCGAGTTCCCACTTGCCACTTGCCGCGAGACACCGATGCTTTCGCAAGGGAACCACTCGACCTGTTCCCCCTCTGATTTTAACCTACATTCGCACCAGAATTACTCCTTACTCCAATTAATCTTTATCCGAATAGAATCGCCACTCGAATTTAACGCTTTCTCGTAATATTTTAGCGCTCCAAAGTATTCCTTGCAACGTGTTAAACTAAATATAAAATAAGAATTTTACCTAGCTCTGTGTATAAAAATTCCTTGACACCACCGAATATCGTATGCGCGGAGCCGACCGAAGACGAACTCAACAGCTGGAAGGCATCGGTGAACCGTGAATTCGGGTTGGCTACTAACTAGTCAGAGCCTGTTGATCCAACCAGGATTTATATTCGGCCACGGACGGAAACGCTGCATCTGACACACGCCGACACTATGAAACGTTTCGCGAGCTACTCGAGCGTGGCGGCGGCGCGGCGGTGTTTCCAAAAAATTACAAATAGCTCTCGGTAAAATAACAATCTCGACTAGTGTAATTTATATTTAAAAACAAACACGCGAGTGATCGAAATCAAATTAATCTCGCGTCGACTCGTAAGCCAGGGTAAACAGAGAACGACTGACACGATACGCCAAGTATGCTTCGACAAATTTAACAAGACATAATCCTCATGCCGTGCACGTGCTTTTCAATCGAGCAACGCGACGACAGGGTCGATCCACCGACGCGTTCGCGTCGATAACGAGCAGCATCGCCACGCGTCGAGGGATTTTCGAACGTTGAAAGTTCAACGACGGCTAAACCGCGGCACGGGCATCAACAAGTGTTCGAGGCGCGTTGCATAATTAGAATGAGTGGCATGACTCTACACACGCGTCGATATACAGGGTGTCAACACTCGAAAAAGTGACAACACTTTGTAGAAAGATAGATACGCGCAAATTGTCCGTACAAGTCCGAATGAAAATTTGTTCGAAACAGCCTGTAACACTAGTGACGTTCGAGGTATGAAACTGGTCGTCGCGGTATGAGTCACGAAGACAATAATTTTGTAACGCGCGTATTTCCGAGTTGAAAATATTTTTATATCCCCTCCTCTTTTCTCGGAGAATGTAAACACTGTGTGCGAATGCACTTTTTGGCAGCCTTCCAACGATTGGGTGATTCAGTTCCCCGAGATCTGTTACGCTTCCCGTATCGTGTGAACCGCGCGTAAATATTATTTTGTTAAATGCAGTTTCTCTTCCCCTACTCTTTCTTTCAGCTACGATCGCGGTAAATATTGGAAACTCTACGGGACGCGAATCTAATAACGCCATCGATACCTAGAAAATGTTAAATATCGGTCGATTCGCGTTATTTACTTAGCGGAACTGCTTTCTATATTTCACAATTTATCCAATATTAATATCCAATGACATCGCTTCGAACGTCGACGTCGCGTCTTTTTACCGTCAGACACGATTTTCTATCTGTACGCGTACACGTGGATTCCCGCGAAAGTCTGTTGTTTATCAATCGCTGCCCACAGCCCGTATTAGCAACTGTGGAGCGTGGTCGTTATCGTGCGAAGCCGTTCGTGGAGCAGATCATCGATGTACACCGTGGCGTAAAAATAAAGCGGCCGCCAAGAGAGAGAAGGAGAGGCTGTGCATGGGTCCAGCTTCTTTGTTCATCGGAGCCTCGATCCACGATGTTCCTTTGCTAGGTATTTCCTACGGTCGGATAATCGCACAACCGATGCGAACTATCGGTTAAGATTAGTTGTGTACTTTTGGTAGCCTGTTGGTAGGTTAACGGGTACCGCTGGACACTCTTGAATCCAACATACGCAAACTCTTGAAACATTCTGGTACACGCGCGGGTATCTAGCTTATTTTCAATATCGCATCGTGACGGTAGCAACTATAATTACGAATAAATATTCTCGCGTTCTATCGAAGCAATATCGGCGCGAGATTGGTAGCTCGCGTTAATCGATGTCGGTTTGAATTTTTGTTTATTCCAAACGAAATAATTCGTCCCTGAAGAGAGATATTCTTAGAGTTTGGAGTACTCTAGGATATCGTTGAAGCTAGGATGGCGTAGAATCGGTAGATAGGTAGTAAAGTTAGCTTGAAATGAAAACGAGTAAAAAGGAAAGCTCGATGTCGCGCGGGATCATTTTTCATTTTCCTTTGTCTATTAAAAACATGGTCCGCTTTGTGAACACGCGAACAGTAAATCTCTTTGGCGAGTCTTGCATTCAACTATCGTTGTTTCCGCGTTAACTTTGAAAATCCGAGTGGATCGATAGATGCAGCTGAACGTGACGACAATGGTATCCAAACTAATTGGCAGCCTTTTGAAACTTTATATGTCAATTATCGTACGGTCAGCTTGTTTCAATTAAAGCTTAACGACTGTGTCGTGGTTCCGCGTGTGAATCCGACTGTGATGTTTTTCAGATGCTGGAATAAAAAAAAATATAAGAATTAATCCAGTTTGCAGGATAAACCAGTTCGCGTTCCAATTTTAGCGAAAACTCCATTTCGACTCTGCGCGAAAATTAGAGGATTCGAGTCGACGAATCGGGATAAAATAAATATCGGAAAGTTACATCGATGGATTTTCGTAAATCTAACCAATTTTCTATCGCTCTACTTGGCATTCAGACGGTATGCGCCCTGTCGAGATGCGACAATTGCCCAGCTACCTTCGGTCGCCCTTCGAACAACAACAATCCTCTCTTCGTCGGAATTTCACCAGCTTCGATCATCTCATTGCGAAGATCGTGTCGTTTTCTAATGAAATTGTTGGGACGGAACTTTGCTAGAAGATAAATCCCACTTGGAACCCCTCCAGAAGACAATAGCCACTCGGTACCCCTATAGAGAACAGCTTTCACACGCAATCTCGACGCTACCACTTCAACGAGACTTAAGACTTTGCTTCAATTCAGATCCGTGTATACCAACCTACTTATTGTATCCTCGCAAAAACAACCCTTGTAACCTCGTCACCGTTACTCTTGGATTCGCTACAGTCTGACCTGTTTCGGTCATTCCATCGGTGATATCACGTTTCCGAGTTATATTTTAGTGTCAACTTGAAAAGACGATTAACGTTAACGTTTCCAGTCGCATTCTCTCGATCGAGTCCCTCCAGAGGACGAATGTCCGATCGCGACACGAAAATCTCAGCCACCGCACCGGAAAGGTTAAGGTCAAGGGTGGAGCACAGTGACTCGGTGCACTTATTTTTAGCGGACAGTCGGCAGTTTCCCGTGTGCAGGGTGGGACCGACTCACCAGACGAGATATCGTTTGCAGATGTCGAGCGGAATCGGTGCAACTGCAATGGGGATCGGCGTTAGTCACGGGGCAGGCGGCGGCGAGGGTGTGGCCGGTGGTTGCCGGTTACGCGCTCAAAGCCAAGGTCAGGCCTCCGGGTCCTCGTCGCAGCACAGCAATCCGCAACAGACCGCGCAGCAGCAGCAACAGCAGCAACAACAGCTGCAACAGCAGCAGCAGCAGCAGCAACAACAGCAGCAGCAACCCCCGTCGTCGCAGCAGCAGCCGCAGCAACAGCAACGCCAGGGCTCCGGGATCATGGGCCGCTCGAAGAAGGACAACTGTTGCCTGTGCTGGTGTTGGTGCTGCAGTTGCTCGTGGTATTACCGTTTCTCTCTATTTTCTACCAGAGTCGGACAGAATAGAATCCATTTCATTTCATTGTTTGGTACGTTTTGTACCCGGACGATGTCCTCCTCTGGTCTTTATCCACGCGATTAGTTTTAAATCGTTTGATTTCATTGCGCGACGATCGGTTATCAGAGGCGTCGAAGCGGATCTTTTTGCACGCGTAAGCTCTCTCTTTTCGCTTTACATTCGATCGATACTCGGAATCGTCTCGCGATAACTCGCGTATCCTGCCGCGTGACAAGCCATTATCGCCGTGTTTCGCAATAGAATCATTCGTGGAACGATGTCAGTCCATTGTCTTTAAATGGAGCTATAACCTATTTACTCGTCGAGCAGCCGTACCCACGTTCACTCTTTCTCTGTTTCATGCCGCACGCAGGAATAAATGGTAAGCAAAGCAGGCCACGAGACTGGACTCGTCAAGGAGTTGGTCGAGCCCGGTATTTTAAATCTCTCTACTCTTACGTTCGAACGAAACGAGTATCCGTTACCATTTGTCGATTGCACAGTTTCTCATTCGTTGTCCGGTCGATGAATCGTTTAATTGTTTTATTTTAAATAAGGTTAAACATTCGACAGTTGAATGTTCTCGTTGAGAAAGATTTCCAAGCCTGCGATATCCGACCTTGGGTCGATGAAATGCGCGCTGACGAACTCGTCGGTCGAAAAACCCTCCGGATGCGGGACACGTGTCCTCCCACGACGGAAATCTGCACCCCGAACGCAGAGAGAGCGGCCCTCGGCTTGGGTCTATCTGCTTATTTATCCCCGTTTTCCTTGGCTGTTCCGGCGTTATCGGGCAGGTCGAGTGTTTGCAGAACGAAACGAGGAAGTTTCCGGAAATAATGGACGTCGCGTCGTAGCAGACGGGAAACGCGGACGACGAGGAGAAAAGCGGCTCTTTATTTTCGCCTCGTTTCCGTGCCGAGCGAACGTGTTTCAGTTTATCGGCCAGCGCATTCTAGCGTGTCTCTCCTCCGACAACGCGTCAAACGGAGGGTTGCTCTTTGTTCGTTTTTTCTTTCTTCGCGTGGACGAGTGTACGTGTCTGTTTTTTCTACGTTTTCGCGTCTCGTAACATCGTGTACGCCCCGCCTGGCGATAACGCGTTTCGGAGTCCGGTAGTATGCAGATAGTACTTGGAATTAGTAGTGGCATTGACCGGTCGACGATTCCATACGAAATCCTTCCAAAGTACCAGCCCGCCGGTAATCTACCTTGACGAGTAAGAAAAAGACGACGCGTAATGAAAAAAATGTATCCACAGTTTGGCGGCGGTGGGCGGCAACTCGACGGGTGCAGGTGGCGCGGGTGACCAGGGAAAGAAGAAGGGCAACGCGAGCGTCAGCGGGGATCACGGGAGCGGCATCGGAGTCGGCGGTGATCTTGTCGGTGTGGGGAACGGTGCCGACGGAAACATGGAATGCACCTTGGAGGAGGTCAGGTCTTGGGGCTCGTCTTTCGACAAGCTGATGAGGAGCCCCGCGGGCCGCGAACACTTCAGGGAGTTCCTCGTCAGCGAGTACAGCGAGGAGAACATTGCATTCTGGCTGGCGTGCGAGCAGCTGAAGCGCGACACTAATCCGGAAAGGATCGAAGAAATGGCGCGCTTCATCTACGACGAGTACATATCCATACTCTCGTCGAAGGAAGTGAGTACTGCTCCCTGTTGGACCTACCTTGCTTAACCGTAAATAACATTTTTCTGTTGTCGAGGGTGGTGGTTGGTCGTGTAGTCTGTCGTCCTTTCGTGGTCAGGATACCGCGAAAAGTCTAACATCCTGTAAAAATAAGCGGTCGTTATCGTTGCAGTCGCCTCGTTATCGCGGCTTAAACAACCGAGCAGCGTCGAGCTGCTAGGATTTTTTCGTGTTAGAATAGGTTCCCACGCGTGCGATAGGGAACACGATTCCAAGATTTCAAGAAAGTACCTGTAGTCGGAACAAGTTCGATTGATCGTTCAAGGCCGCTTATCTAGCCGTGAATCGCTTCGGTCACGACCCCTACTATTACCTTACGCTTGCCTCTTTCATTGAGAAACAGAGAGAACACGTGCCTGTAGGGTTGCGTGAAGATATGCCAGACAGAGTAACAAGATAGCACGGAGGCATGGTGGGGATAAGCCTTGGATGGCCTTGACCGAGCAATTGATTGAATCACGACTGCAGAGGGGGACGGTACCGATAATACATGGCTTATGGGCTGGACGTTACCTAGGTCTGAACTCTCGCATTGTTTACGGTGTATCGCGAGAAGCTAGAAAGAATACTCTCGAGAGATATTTGTTAATCACCTGTGGCTGGTTTCAGGTGAGCTTGGACTCGCGAGTACGCGAAATAGTGAATCGCAACATGATGCACCCAACCCCGCATACCTTCGACGAGGCCCAGCTGCAGATTTACACCCTGATGCACCGCGACTCGTATCCCCGTTTCGTGAACAGCGATATTTACCGACGGGTGGCTAGACTCGGCAGCGGACCCCCCAGTCCGACCAGCGACGAGCACGGTACGGGCAAATCAAAGGGTAAGAAGGGAACGACGTAATCGCACCGACGACGAAACGGGGTGGCAGCGGACCAACACACCCTCCGTCTGTTCAGCGGAAAAAGAAGCGAGGCCCGCGATACGCTGTCAACGCTGGCCGATGACGGGACCCAGAAGCCATCGGCGACCGGAGAATTCAGCCTCGGGTGTCGAAACGCCCGTGCCTCTCCCTTGACCATCTACAACGGATAATCTCGCGATGGGATCTCTCGACGTTGAAGGATCTCGTTGAAATTTCTCGAAGCGGCTCGCTTTTCCGCGCGTCACCATATTGGGGCCACGTAACCGCGCTCGCCGTTAGGCAGCGCACGAACTCGACGACGACGGACCGAACAAACAAGAAAACGTCGCGAATCGCTAGAGAAACTGAACGAAGAAACGTACAACAAAGAGAAAGATGAAAGAAAAAGAAACCAAAGTAACGATACGTAAGCGGTCCGATCGCGTGGATCGTTACCGACTCTTCCTTCCAGGACACTCTTCGGTACGCTCGTTTACGCGACACGGTGAACCGAGGATAGGGTATAAACGCGGAAAACGGTCGGGAATGACGTTCATCTTTCGAGCAAGTTCCTAAAATGTTCATCGTCCGAAGGTGTACCGCGACTGATCGTCGCCAATGATCTCTCTCTCTCTTTCTCCTTGCTCGACACGAAAGCTGCGTCTGCTCTCTCCTGCTCGACACTTCTCTCTCATTCTCTGTTACTGTTTTGCTTTCTATCCCTCCGCTTCACGTCTTCCCCTCTACTCGCACTCTTTTACTATACCCCTTTCATCGCACGCGTTCGAGAAGATCTCTTGCACGAATTCGATCGAGAATTACACCGAACGAAATTTTAAACGATTCCCGAGTCCATAGTCGAATTACGTATCGTTTGGTCGATGTCGAGCAATCCTTTTATTCCTAATGTACAGGGTGTCCGTGACTCTCAACCTCCTAGAATATTACAGGGTATCCCCGAAACGGACCATCTACTTATCTTCTCTAGATGTGACGTGGAACCTCTTCGATCTCGATTATTTCACAAATGTCAGGACCAAAACGTTCCGAATAAATGTATGTAACGCGAAGAGATTGCTCGAATCGATCGAGGAATTTCGGTTGCACGTATCGCTTCTTTCGATCGAACGAATTCTGTTTGCGACAAAAAATATTGTACGCGACGAGTCGAGGAAAGAATTAAGGGCACTGCGTGGTTTGAGAAAAGCAAATACCGTGAGAATACTATGACTGCGCGTCGACTACAACCATCGCGAAACGTACCTCATTATTGCTACTTCGCAAACGAGACTCCTGCAAACGAAAAAACTCTTTGCCCGATGTTTTCGTACCGATAAAGTCGTACGTCAACCAAGAAAGTCGACCGAGTCAACTCGGTACTTTCGACAATGGTACTTTCTTCGGGAAGAGAGTTTCAGTTTCACCTGGTCTTATTTGTCACACCGTGGCGAGCAGGTACAGTGACTTATGAGCCCGAAGAGGTAACTTGTTCGTTTGGTCACAATTTCGATTACATGTAACGGGACCATAAGAAGGGAGAAGCGATTCATTAGCGCACGAAGGGGTGTCTCGTTCGCCAAGTACTCCTCGTTGGAATCGAGTTCGCGAGAAAGCGAGTCTTTCTCTTTCTAGAAAGAATAGCGTGGTTCGATTCTGGAACGGTGGCATGACTTTAACGCCGCTCCGGCGAAATATATTTCGCGACATTGTCGGGCAAAAACGGACACCGAATCTGAATCTTGCTATTGCTATTTTTACTATTGATCATTTTTCACCAAAGGGAACGAGCCACGTTTATTTTCTTCCCTTAAGAAACACGCGAGTATTTAAACGAGGATTCGTGGTCCGTGCGATCTCGATGTATATACGAAATTTAGTATGCGACTGTTCCAAAGTCGATCCGAGTTATCAAGCAAAGAAGGAATCGTCCCGAATGCGTCAAGTATCGTTGACATTTAAACTTTCTCCCATATAATTTTGATCATTCGCAAAAAATGCAGGCCGCAATCGCGACGCGTTCGATGAACCAAGGAAACCGTCATCCCTGATGATTCGGATGGGCGAAATTTTCATCTAGACATACAAATATTTCGCGTAACAAACAACGGATAGATTACCGTTTAATTGATAATCGTTGAATCGAAATAAAAATGTTAATCGTAGAATGAAACATTTCAACGAATAACGACTAAACGAACAGAATTCTGCTCATCTGTGGTCGAAGGCCGTACACGCCGAGTTACTGCCAGCGAGACACACCAAAGAATCAAACGCGCCTCGAATCCGACTACATACTTCGACGACCAAGAAAACGAAGATGCCGACGGAAACGGGCAAACACTCATAGCGTGTTACGATCTAGTCGGTACCGCTCCAAGACGGCAGCGTAGATGAAAGGAAAAGGCCTAAGTTCGGGACACCCAAATTCGATCGGTCGCCATTTTCTCCACATCGTATCCCGAGGATAAAACCACAGTCACGTGACCAGGGCTTTCCTCGAACCGCACAATTTTGATATTTACCAAACAAACGAACGATGAAAGTTGACGGATAATCGAATATTAGAAATTATACTCGATCCAACGATGGCTGTTAAATACAGGGTGTTTAAAAAAATCATTCAGGACTTGGAGAACCTATAGTACTCACCGAACCGAGTAAAGAACTTTTAGTCAACGTAGATAGAAAAATGGATTCTGATCGAATAAGCAGCAATTTTGAAAGAAAGGGAAGACGATATTTCCAAGTTTCCTCCAACTACACGATTAGCATTTACCAAAGAGACGTCGAATTCTTTCATCAAGTATCAACAAATTATCAACAAACCGTTGCAATTGTTTATTTCTGCGGCAGTATTTTCTATATGGCTTGTAACCACGTTCTACGTTCCTCGAGCTTTTCAACGACTACACTTACACCGAATAGGGCTTGAAATTCGTCCCTGGCCACGTGACCACGCACAAAATCGCTCGAAACTCGTCGATCACCGACGCTTAGAAGCAAAGATTCGATCGATTTCGCGTACAAAGATGGGAAAAACTTTGATCTGGATAGAAATGTCGAATAACGAAAGATGAAACACTTTCGATTCGTTATTTTGTTCGAGAATACGTTTGCCCGCCTCTTTCTCGCGAGATGGATCGACGAAGCAAGCAGAAATCGTCCCGCGAGCCGATCGCACAAGCGGAAAACCAAATCGCACAGTCAGTCACAGCGTTTGGATACTGCCCTGTAGATAATATTATAGATAGTTACACGACGACGATGGCGGATAAAAGCTAATTATACATGCAAATATATAAATATATACATATATATATATAAATATAAAAGGAAGCAAGGAAAACAAAAGGTATATATATATATATATTATAAGTATATATGAAAAAAAATCACGTACGTTCAGCATAAGGGTGGCAGGGTGCGAATTACGGACTCGAGAGAGACAGAAAGAAAGGGCGGGAGAGAGTGGGAAGGAGTGAGCGAAACGGTGAGAAAGAAGAGAGATCGTACAATTTTTCATTCGTTGATCCCACGTTCCATGCGAGGAGACTTGGTTCGCGATCGAATTTCTCGCGGCGAACACGAGACAACGTCCCATGCTTCCCGCACCCCTTTCGTCGCTTTTCACCCCAATTCTAAAGGTCCGTTCGTTTCTTCTACGGTAGAACAAGTCTTGTTCGTTATGTGCGACTAGTCGAATAATCTTGTCTTCTGACGAGAAAGGGGTTCACCGCTTCGACCGACTGAATATTTCATTAAATTCGAAATATTATTTTCCTACGTTTCATTTATTCGTTCGAGAGAATCAAAGAGTCACCGACACGAGTCGAAGCAGCTCGTCGTTGTACAGAATATCGAAAATTAATTCACGTCGATTAGCCTCGAAGCTCGTTCGTTAACGTTCAACGAAAATTAATTTCGCAATTACAGAATTTAATTGTCCAACGTCGACTCGTCGACACGGTTGCCCAGCGGACGAGGCTAACGAGTACGAATTATTTTTCATTTTCGCCGAGCATCGCGTTGACAAAAGTTCTTAGTAAACTCGTGGTGATTCTTCGTCGAAGCACCCCTTGAAAACGGAGGAAAGGAACGATAGGGTGTGGTGCATGGTGCACACAGCGATGGGCAGAGAAACGAAACGCTGGCGTAAGTGAAGGGTGAAATTGGTCGAGCGTCATCTTCACTAATAAACGCACAATTTTTCTGAATCTCCGACATCCTCTGCTTCTTTCTTCCAGGCATCCCCCTTTTATAATCGTCGTTTTACCCAACGGCACACGCGTTTTTGTATCTCCCGAACGACAATATTTGTACGACACACCGCGGACTCAACCCTTTACGCCGCGAGCGATTTTTCGAACGCGGAATTCGTTCGCCGAGTTTTGACGAACGCGTCGCCCAAAAACTCGGACCTCCTTCCCTGTTTTAAGTTCACGCTCTGCGGAATGGGACGATATGCAATAAGAGAAGGATGGAATGTGAGGGTTAATAAAGTGGTGAAAACGATATTACTTGGTGTTCAACTGCTGCCTCTGACGCGGAATCCACTTACTTAGATACTCGTCAAACTCATACGCTACTAATGCATGCAGATAACTATCGCTATTGTTTTTTCGTTCGCCGACAACCATTATATTTATCCTGTAATCGGTTATACCCTCTGCGATTCCTTCTTCATCGCGTCCATTCATTCGTTATTCCTTCCATAGTTGGCGCGAATGCCAATCACCGTAACTCGCGCAATCTCCTTAAACGCACCATCCCCGCCTTCTGGCCATTTAGGGACAAGCCTCGCCGAATGCAGAGCTCGTTCAACGATCTGTCTCGCGTAAACGCCATTGTCGAGCATCTTCTTGCGAGTCCCACTAGCCAGAAACGCGCGTTATCGCGAAAAAATGTCACGCGACGGCTTCGCGAAGCCCTGTTGCTCTTTCTTCGTCGCTGTTTCGATGCAGGAATGCGTTTTACCTCTGGGACCATCGGGCTCGTCGACTCTGCGCCGGCTCAATGGACTTTTCCCGACACTCCGGAAACGATCTCGAGGGTGCAAATGTGTTTTTACTTGTAGGACAATAAAAAAAGTATCGTAGTCAAGGGTAAGTATAAAAAACAAAAGATTCCCAAGGATTGATATCATTCAAATACGAATTTTACGCCTCGACCGTAAAATAGTTGTTAAACTCCTTGCCGCTTTTACTTGACATTCCATTTATAGGACGAGAATGCAAGATAACATTTCAGTAGCGATATACTACTAAAGAATTTCTACAAAGTAGCCCAATCGATACACAAAGTTGTTACATGAATTTACTAGCGACCACTGGATACCTCAAATAAATTAACGTTCACCATCACCAGTAATTACGCTAAAGTAGTTCATCAAATATCAACGCTGTCGTATAACAATAATATACTGCATTTCTAGAAAAGTTACAAATTTATTATTCAACGTAAATATAACATAACGCTATGTATAACGTAAATATACGTAAATTGTACGTAAACATAATGATAAGTTGACGATAATATGTGAAATTTATCGTTTCAGAAATAAAATGTAAATTAATACCAACATTCAAGAATCATTTTTAGTATGATTTTGATTGTTATTAGACAGTTATCAATGATTTTCAGTGATTATTTATTAATAATAAAAATAGTAGTATCTACAGCGCCATCGGTGGCGAAACGTCCAAGTTTGTAGTGAAAATAGTTCCAGTTGGTTCTGTTAGATGGCGCCACTAACGAAAGTAGCGATAATTATTACTGCCGAAAAACGAAAGCAGATAAATGTTTAAATACTATATTAAAATAATGTATTGGAGTAGCTATGAAGTAAGGAATCGTATTAATTATGCATTTAAGTAAAATAAAAAATAATTTATATACAGGCGTCGGTGGCGCCATCTAGGAGAAACAACGGGCACTATTTTTACTACAAACTTGGGTGTTGCGCCACCGATGGCGCCACCGACGCCTCTATTTTAATTATTTTTTTATTTTACATAAATGCATCATTAATACGATTCCTTACTTCATAGCTACTCCAATATATTATTTTAATATAGTATTTAAACATTTATCTGCTTTCGTTTTTCGGCAGTAATAATTATCGCTACTTTCGTCAGTGGCGCCATCTAACAGAACCAGCTGGAACTATTTTCGCTACAAACTTGGACGTTTCGCCACCGATGGCGCTGTAGATACTACTATTTTTATTATTAATAAATAATCATTGAAAATCATTGATAACTGTCTAATAGCAATCAAAATCATACTAAAAATGATTCTTAAATGTAGCTATTAATCTACAAGCATAGTATCTAAAAAAATCCAAATCGAAAAAATAATTAATCTATTCTTTCTCGTGAGGCGGAAGCATAGCAGCAACGATTTCTAAGCAAAATCGAGCAACTCGTCAGCATTGTAAGCCGTTATACCCGTAATTTTCTGGTCGTGTGGTTAATCGAGGTTATTAAGTTCTCGATTACGTCCGAACCAATTTATCTTGGAATTTCAGGTGATCTCCGTCTCCGAGGCGAAAGATTCACGACTGAAAAAGATTGTACGGTCGCGAGCGTACGTGCTCACTCGTCGATAGCGACGGGTTTACGAGAATCCACGCGTCACTCGCGCGGTGGCGAGCGTGCAAATGAACACTGTCCGGTAAGCGTGGGTCTTTCACCGGCGAAACAAACTGTCACGCTTTATGTACTCGCGACGAATCCTACGCGATCGCGGCAGCTGCAGCTGCGACACGCTCGTTGCCCGGTCTCCTGGTCTTCGGAACGTCCCACACGATGGAGGACGTCTGGCGCGCATACAATATCCTTTGCACTTTGTAGATCGATATTTTTCAGCCGTCCACGGTATCCGCCGAGGAGAAGGTAAGTGATACCGAGTCCCGTTGGGCGGAGAGAGTCGATGTCGGATCGTTCGGACGAGATGTTGGCGATCCGCAGAGGCAATAAATTTGAGATTCGTCGAGTTGGTGTCGTCAATTCTGGTATTTCCGACAGGGCGATTGTGGTAAAAATTGTCAAAGTCCAAGAGAAAAGAAAAATGCCGACAACAGCTCCCTCGGATTAGAATTCAACATTGACGAGTCTGCAGACTCGAAGTTCATCGATATCAAATGTCCAAGATCCACAGTCGTTATCGGTAGGTAGGTTGCCATACTCGAGTGCTAGAACATAGCGTCGGATCTCTCGTCTACGAAGCCATCGATATCGAATGTCCCGAGTCAGACATTGCCGGTGGTGGTATCGAGTTTCTCCACTCGGGGGTCATCGATATTGGCTCTTCAGAGTCCGAGGCTCCAGATTATTGGTCTCAAATCCTGCGGTATCGCTGTTTTAAATGATAGATATACCTATGGAGATTCGGTTCCAATTGAATCCAATTCCAGCTGAACCTCGAAACGATAAGTCATCGAAAATCAGGATGGAAACTCTGGTGGATGAGACGCTCAGCCGCACCGCGCCGCGGCGCGTCGGGGTATCCTAATTGAGCTATAAGAGTGATCGGCCGTCTGACCAGTAAGAAACCCGTTGCAATAACCGCAATTTCGTGCGCGAAATTTCGCGACGCACTTCACCCTGGTGTAATTTCCATCGTTCACGGTTAAATCGTGCCACATTTCGTGGCTCGGCTTCAGCTGGGACGCGCACCGCTCGTAACCGTAACCCATAACCGAGTATCCATTCCCGAGGAACCGCAAACGCCACGTGAAATCCGATGCGATACGTGCACGCTGCTCCTCGACAATGTATGTATATTCCGCGCGGTTCGAGGAAAGAGGAGGAATCCGTCGTTGGCAACGCACGCTCGCTTTCTTCGGCTGGCAACGTCCAGGCTAACGCGATCATTAATTTTCAGCTAAGATCAAGCTCGGTGTACCATGGAACTCGAAGCTTTGCGGACTTTCTCCTACACGGTGCAGCCCCCGGAGCATTTACTGTCGTTTGAGCGGTACTTGCAAGCGAACTCGAATCTATCATCGCTTCAACGCCGTGTCATCAGCGAACAATTTCTGGGGATTATCGGCACTTAACGGGTTACAATCCTATCGAAGGCTCCGGTTTCGTCGTACAGCTGAGTCCAAAGTATACGGTAGTGGCCGTTACTTTCTTAAAAGTAACTAACACCACGATATCCACCGAGCGAAGCGATCGCGATCGCGGTGGGCCGAGGAGAAAACCGAACCTGGTCGAGACTCTTTCTCTGCCCCCGCCTCCGTTTGTCTGCTCGCGCTGACATCGTTTTCGCGGCCTTCCGATCTCTTTCCGTTGCACCTTCGTCTCGGTCCGCTCGACGGGGCCCCCTGTCTTTTCCATTTTCATCATCTTGAGCTCTCTTGCTCGCGGTCTGTCCAAGCGAGAATTCGATCGACCGATTTTGATCGTAGGTAGCGGTCAGATCAAGCTCGATACGTTGAAGGAGCGTACATCTCTATACGATCGCGTAAGTTTGCGTCTCGTATCGTATCGTTGCGTTAATGAATCGTGCCAAAAACCGCGTTCGTTGTTTAATTAGCGATAACATTATCGAATGCAGTTTCGAGAATGAAGAATCAATCACATTCTTGTACCTACAAAGTACACAGAAGAAGACGTTTTTGAAAGTTACGTTCACGCTACTCTCGCGGCACGATGCAGCCTTCCTCTCTCGTATCGTCCCTTCTTCCATCCTCCACAGGTTCTCTCGCCGATACCCGAGGCCTCGAAAGAAGCGATCGAGCCGGATTATCGTTAGCACATTTTTATCCTCGACATCGTTTCGGCTTTACGAACGTGCCGATTTAACGAGCGCCCGGCGAAGACGGCCCGTGTTTCTTGGAGCGGCGAGCATCATCGAACTCGGTCGCTAGTCACATGGAAACTCGGTAATCGGATATGCGAGATGCTCGGGAGCTGGGCAATTAGCCGGTGGCCGGCGTGCTTTTGTCCGAAGAGGTTGGGAATTCAAGCGTTTTACAGTAATTCGGGGTTACAATATTGCGAACGCGCGGGGTACCGCGCTATAAACACCGTTGCTTATTCGTTGGGCCGGATTATCGCGATTAATGCCACCGTCGCGCGCGAAAAGACGCCGAATCCGCAGTGGGAATGATAAAATAAGTTGACGCGGGAATAAACTTGCTTGGTCGAACGCCGCCGTACTTAACTTTATCGCCTAAAATACTTGCTCTCGCCTCTGGTGTCGCGCACGAAAAACACCGTAACGGACATCGAAGACGGGTTAAATATTATTTCAAACAATGTCGTGATAAGTTTTTGACGTGGCGATTAAAAAAGACATTTTATTTAAAGATCGATTTCAGGTATTTCTAGATGATGCGTGTTTATCGCATCGATATTCGGGTGTATATCGACGATATCCAAATACTCGTTTCAAAATTCTATGATAAAGCAAAGTGGAATGCCTTGTATAGCCGTGGGGAAGAGGGCGAGCATGGTCTCGCGAAGGTAGTTCTTTTCTGGCTGCGTATCGGGAAACGTGAGAAGCGCTATAATATAATCCGCGACCGTAAAAATTCCAAGGTCTGGTCGATAGCTGTCCTCGATCGTGATAATGATCCGAGGACGCTGGCTTTTAAGGGGACGAACGAGATTCGCCGACCTTCTTTATCGTCGCGTTTGGGGACATCGAACGTAGACGGTTGTCGCGGTTAACGTTCGTGGTACCCCGGCTGACCTATAACCGCCTCGAATATCGATGACAGAGTCGAGTCGCCTGTCGAGATCGCGACCGTTGCAGGCGTTATCATCCGTTAGGCATAATTGGCACGATATCCAATCCAGCACCTACATTTACGATCCCCGCGATTGCGTGTTAATTTCGTTCGAGGCTAAACGAGTCGATCGAAATCGATGACCCCGGTGACTAGAATTTCGCGCGACCAATTGCCCTTCTATTTTCCTCTTCCCTGGTCCCTCGACCTTCGCTTGCCAAGCTCGTCGAACGCATTACCAAACGAACTGGTAGCACGAGTTATCCCGCAGCCAACAGCCCGTTACCAGCAGCAGCGCTCGATGTTACGCGTCCAAGTTGCATTAAGACACTTGGCCGCGAGCGTGAACGGGGCATTATCCTCGCGATCTCAAAAGGACGTAAACAAACCGTCGCAGCGGCAGCAGGAGCAGCCAGCGAGGAACGAGTGCGCGCATCGGACCGCGTTACTCTGGTCAAACAGCAATTAGCGCGAACGTTTAAGAGAACACGGGGCTAGGCTATTAAACTTATAACGCTACGGCTGGAAAACACCTCTGCGCTGGGATCGATTATTCCAGACTTAACGTCGACGATCCTGCTAAACGATCGTCTCGCATGGCGAACAGTTAAAGGATAAATAATTAACGAGCAACGCGATACCACTTCGATCCGACCTGTACTCTACGTGTTCCACCATACTGCGGATAGTAGACAGATCTAACGGCTGAATCGATGGGATTAGCTCAAATTTCGCGAAATATTAACGCGAACACCTGCGAAATAAACTATATCGTTTTATCGATAGCAGCTTAGACCACCGCTTACGTTGCTAGCTAATGAAATAATCTTCGTTTCGAAAGAATAAATAGAGGATCAAAGTTGTCGAGCCATGATTAAACGTGTCTCGTGAGCACGAACGTCGCGTTCTTTGAGCGGTGTGCTGGGAATCGAGCTCAACTGGACGGATAAGCGCGCCCGTATCGCGATTCGATCGACAGATCCGTTTTGGTGGACGGATCGAGGTGCGTGTCGCCCGCAAATGACCGAATTTCTTTTGCTCGCTCGGCGTACTCGCCGCTGTGGATAGATTTATGAGCGCGTCTCCGACGCGAACGTGTTTCGAAATGGAGACGATATTTTCCAACGGTCTCTGGCGGAATTTAATGGCAGATAGTCTCGTTCATTTTGCTTCTCTATAATCGAGGGGAGAGAATTATATCAGCCGAACGCGTAAATATAACTCGTTGAACTAATCGAAGCCGTTCTTCTTCGTTTAGAGGCGTTTCTATTCGCGCAGCGTATCGATGCGTAAAGCCCTTTTTGCGCGTATCATTTTCCGCGAATAATTATTATGATTTTTGTTTTCTCTTAAGCGATCGATCGATCCGTTTCGTTCCGCCATTTCGCGCCTTTGTCGTCGTGCATCCTCGATATCGACAGAGTAGAACCGGAACCCGAGTCCAGTGGCATCGGTGTTTCCTCTGGGACACGCGTTACACGAGCGAGATTGCATCCCCGGATGTTCCAGTTAATTGGGAAGAGGTCTGGACGTTTTTAACGCGAAACGCTCCTGCCGCGCGGCCGCGGGTCGGTTAACGAGTAGTGCCGGCGTCAGAGACGTAATTACAGGGCGTGGCGGATGTGGCGCCAATGCTTGGCAAATACAAGTACTTTGCCTCTGGGAATGAAATTAATCTGCATTAAAGGGAGCGCTAGAAACGCCGCGCCGGCGCGCGGCCATCCCGTCTAATAACCGATAATGAGGATAACGCCAACTCCGAGGGATGCGGATTGGTTCGCTGACGCGGGGTAGAAAAATAGAGATGCTGGTATACCGGGTGAGTTCGAAGAAGCAAAAGTTTCGGTTATAGTCGAATGCGTCGCGGTCGGCGAGAACGCGTGATCGGAGCGCGCATCGATCGATCGTTAATCGATCCGTCGTAAATTTCCCAGGTTCTCCAGCCTCGCCCCGCCATAGCTGCGACTCCGTGTCCCTGCTCTTTCTTTTTCCGCTGAATCTCGTCTCTCCAGGCTGACGCGAACGCGCAGCGCCGTCGGGGGCTGTTTTTTCTCCCCTTCGCGCCCCCTCTTGACTCCTCGATTCCTTCCCTCACGGGGTTCCGCATGCTGTTTCTCGCGACCGAGGGACGAGTACCGCGCGCGTGACGCGCCTCTCGATAGGACTCGACACACGCACGCACGACACGCATGTTCCTAGTCCGAACGGCTGGAAACCGTGGAAAGAAGACGAAAAAGAGCCAACAGCCTCCGTTCGAGCCCGAGACAGGCAAGAACCGCGAAGAAGAGGATGCCAGACGAACAAGGATAGAGTCCCAGTCGGACAAGGATAGAGCCAAAGGTGACGAGGGACAGAGTAGAAGCTGACGAGGGATACAGCTTAAGCCGAAAAGGCATAGAGTCGAAACGTGAACCGGGGACGGAGTCGAACCCAAACATCGACGGACGAGTAGATGATGCATAGACCAACATAATGTTAACATCGTAAAACCATATATAGGGATGATCCTAGTCGAATGACGAGAAACAGGCGAGAAAGAGCCAGCAGCCTCCGTTTGAACTGGAAGCAGCCAAGAATTGCAAAGAAAAGGGAGACACGGCCGAAGCTGAAGAGGGATAGAGGCCACGCAGAAGAGAAACAACGTTTCAGGTGAAAAGAGATCGGGTCGAAGCCGAAGAGGGACGGTAGAGTGGATGGAGGGAAATGTCGCGAGTGTAGAGGATCGAAGAGCAGAGAAGGAGAAGCATAGGTGGAAGAGTGTGGGATCAGGTGAAAAGGAGACAGAGGTAAGCGATAGAAGGGAGAGGGAGTCGAGAGAAATTTCTCGATCAAATAAACGCGTTTCGCAGCGCGGGAGATTGCGACCACGCCCTGTCTTCTTCCCTGTCGACGGCCTTCCTGCAACTTTTCGAGTCAAAGAGGCGCGGAGAAAGGAGCAGCACACGTATAGCTGATATTCTTCTCGGTTTTCGCGCGTGATATTCGCGAGGGCGAACAATGTTTTTCCTTGGCGAGGGAATTCTTTGACTAGTCCTGAAACAAAACGCGAGCGGTTGATCAGTAAAATTGAAGGAAAGCGATTCGGTAAAATTATTGGAGCTTCTACGCCAATGGGGCGCCTCTCTTCGTCCTGCGGTCGCCGGCGCCGCCTCGGAGGAATCCTTGAGACTCTCGTTTGGTCTCTTTTTCGCGAACACTTAATGAAAGTTTCAAGTCTCCTCGAGTATCGCTCCCGATCTGTATCTGCCGCGGACAACAATGTCTTTGTCATGTTTCTGCATCGCACAGAAGCTTCCACAGGCTTCGCGCAAGTAATAAAGGTAAGCTATTCTTGGCACGAGGATTCGTTGACCTACGAGGAAGCACTCGGGAATTGCTATCGACAAACTACACATGCTACTAAAATTATTTAAGTTCTAGTCTTATTCCTCGTTTTTTATCGTTCCTCGGCGCCGGCGATCGACGGCCAAGTTTGTCGAAAGTTCGCAGCGTTTCTCGAAATATTCCATTCGTTTGCAAATTACCCCCCGGAGGTATAAAGTCACCAGCAGCGTCGACATTTCGCTATAAAACGAAACACGAATCGTTCGCTCGGTCCTTATTTTCAGTAGGTTCGGGTCAAGTGGACATTAGCACTTCTCGCACTATGTAATGGAATCCCACCAGATTTACGACAAATTAAATCCGTTTATGATTAAGAATCGTTTATTACGAACTGTATGACCCTCGATTTCAATTCGAAAGACTACTCTAATGGACTCCGCTAAACTCGCACATCTGCAGCAAAGAAGCGTCACTGGGCAAATCTTCCTCGATCTTGGCGCGTTTATCATCAAATCCAGCTAACGAAGGAGCGATATCGTTTCGTCAATTGGTTAACCGCAATTGACCCGACGCGACGCGACGCGACGTTTCCATTCCAGTCCTCGGCAAAACATGGCCATTTTCTATATTTTATTACAGATTTCATTCTCCTAGACGTAACTCCTCGTCAGTCGCCTATCGTTTAACGTCGTCGCAGTTATCAGCTATCGCGACGTTTATTGCGATTAAGAGCCATTTTCTCGTATCGCTAGGGAGCTCCATTCATTCGCGAGATTTTTACAATCCGATCCACGGCGAGCGACACGCTTGAAATACGTCGAAGGAAAAGGTCAGACGCGCACCAACCAGCTGACCGATTGAATGGTAATGCTTACTGCTCCGGGACGACCTTCGTTCTTCGCGCGACTATTATATCCGCGGCGAACCGTAACGCATAGTTGACTTGGATCGCGATTTTACGACTGGCGACTCGAGATCGTGTCACCCGGTATTCGACGACAAATTCGAGGCCGATTGGAATTTTTACGAGTTCGACCCGTGGCGACCTTATTCCACGCGGTGCGAGCAAGTATCTCGTGCGAGCAACTTGCGTTAGCAAACGTTCCATTCTACGGAAACGTTTAAAAAAGGAAAACATTTGCAGCCCCCGCAAATCGTTGAACTTGGCAGCAGACTGTGACCCAAAAATGCTTTTCGAATCACCGCTCACCTTAAATAACTTGATGTTCTCTTGCGAGAAATGTGAAGGGATTCGAAATAGGCGACACCTAAGTTCGCCAGAAGCTTGACCAGCGAGGCTGGACGGAAGCGGAATCGGCAGCCGCGATTAGCTCGCGGAATCGTCCGCGCGCCAAGCAGAGAATTTCATTGAACAGTTCTTTGCCCGAGGCCGATCCGGCCGGGCCGTAATAGGCAGGAAAATGTCCGCAGGACGCAACCGGCAGGATATGGCAAGTAGAGCTACTCAATTCCCTGAACTGGTCTGGCGTGTGCTACCGCGGAATCGGTCGCAGCTGACGTTGAATGCCTAAGTCGACGTTTTTCCGTCAAGCGTGTAAGTATAAGCGAGGAGCCGAGTCAACAACCCTCGTGTCCCTGGTGCCCTAAGCCCCGTGGCGACTCGACTCGGCCCGTATGCGCGCACCAAGATCATGAACGACTCGTTGCACGACCGTACAAGTCTCTATGGGACGATCAAAAAGTATCCATATCTTAGGAATAAATAGACTCGAGTAGCGTTTCGACAACGCAATAAAGAGACGATGTTTCAGCGCGGAAGACGCTTCGAGTCGTCTCCGAAGAGTTTAACGTCACGAGGAATCGCGTATCCAGACCGAGTATCTTTGTAGAAATTTTTAGAACAAGCTACGGAAAAAATATTCCGCAGATTACGTTGCTTCTCGTTCCATTCAAGCCAACATACCAGACGGAACAAATTTCCAGTTTTAAATGGCCGCCGGACTCGCATCGGTTTGGAGGTCGGGACGATTCCTCGGACGATAGCGGTCAATGAAATTCCGTAGCTCGAAAGCAGGCGTCGCGAATCGACGAGAAGGAAATCGGCACGACATTCCTCAAGTTGCGTGGAACGCGTTGGCGAAAGGTACTCGTGTTTGACTCGCGAAATGGAAAGGGACACACCCATGCATAGCATACCGTGTTACGGGAAATCTGTTTACAGCGGGGAATCCGTGGCATCCCGAAATTATCTCAACGCGCGGTCATCGACGATTCGAACGTAAAATGCGTTCAACGACGGCCACCAACCGACGCCGACGCCGACGCGACACCGAGGAAATTAAAATGATTACCGTTTGGAAAAGAGCATTCTTTCACCTCGTCTTTACGTATTCCGACCAGAATTTATTATTAGATCGGTCTATTGCCGCGATAGATATACCGGGTTACGTGTTCCATGTAACTGGCTGCGTTACATCCGTCGACTGACGTTCCTATCGAGATACATAGGTATTCGGAGACTAATACGCCATCGGATCAAGAAGCAGCGTCGTCGCGTTGGTTATAAATTAACGTGGCTTCCGTGCACGAGGTCCGAAGAGGTTAAATCACGGAGACCCTACGGGGTTATCAGCGCTATAGGCACGAGACTGCGTGAGCGCGCAATTGCCTCGTGTCCGCAGCTGGTTGGACGCTCCGGGACATAGTCTCTTCTCCTGGTTGCGGTGGTGGCGGTGTCGCGGTTGCAGTCGCGTCCAGTGTGGGTTACCGCACACTACGAGCAAGGTGAAAGAATGTCAAATGATGATTGGTCATTGCGGTGGCCAATGGGTCCCCGACTTCTCGTCCGGTAGGTAGGCGCTTGCCGTTTCACGTACCGGCGCCGCCTCCTGGTGCATCGAGCTAACAAACTGCACAGAGTCGCTTTACAACGCGCTCGTAAACGACGCTTGGGATATCGCGAGACGCGTCGCGGCCCGGCCGTTGGCTCGTTCTTTCGACTCGAGGACAATTGGCAGCGACAGGAATCGCGTTGGCGGAATATGCGTTTCAATTAGGGAACGCGTGTTGGATTATGTCTTGGACGGATCGAACCGACATCGACAGGACTTTCTATTTCAGCTATACTTTGACTGCCGACTACGAATCCAACTTTATATCCTGTTTATTCGATTTACTTAACGAGGACTATACCATTTAAAATCAAGTACGCGAAAACCTGACACACGGTAACGGAGTAACGATCGAGAATGAGCCAAGGTCAACGAATAGGTGCTTTTCAACTTAACCTCGTTTAAACTAGCACTCGTAAAATCGAAGATTGAGTCAATTATGAGCTCGATGCGTATCTCGTTAGTCAGCGTGGAGTGGAGTGTGACTAAATATATATTAAATCCAGATTAAGCTCGGTATTAGATAAAGATCGTAGATAGAACATGGTCTAGATCCGCTTGATTTCTAATCCGCGTAGACTAAGCTTGAACTAGACCGAGGTAGACTTTACTCAACTTTGGCTTAGACGTTTCATCGCGACTCCGTTTACACTCTATCCGAGCTTTCTCTCGCAAGCTGTCGACGAGAGAATTTCTACCAATTCACGTGGCAATGATTTACCGTCCGATTACCAACGAGGCATTCATTCGGTCAAACGACCCGTCTCATTTGCAAGCACCCCGTTGCTTCTATGCCAGTGGCACGAGACCTAGAAAAAAGAAGCCTATCCACCGCTTAGAAGCTCAAGATCTATTAAGTAGCGTTCACCGTGTGTCATTGGTCATCGCTAACGGACTGACTTGTTCCTCGCGGACGTGACTGCGTTCTGTCTTGTCGTGAATATCGCTACAAGAGTAGTTACTTTTAGCATGGTAACGATACAGATACAGCGGTACGGTTAACGCGATATCAACCTGCCGCACCTTGGGTTGTCGACGACCCACGGATCTCGAGGGAATCGCTGAAACAATGCGACTGCGTCGCGTGTACGCTGAAACGGGCGATAAATTGACGATACAAGATTTGCGATACTCTCGACGTCCTTCTGGATATGCCGATCTCGGAAGAAAACACAAACCTCTGCTTCGTATGCGTCAAATGAAAGTTTAGATTGAGGCTACGAGCAAACCCTCGCGAATCTGCCACCCTCCATGGAAAATCCAGCTCTCGTTTTCTCCAATAATTCTCAAGCTGCTCCGAGCACTCGTCTGTCCGCTCACGATCGGAAGCTTATAATTCGACGTAGCGAGCGTATCGTTGCCTGTAATATAACGAATACCGATGCACCGTCTGCTTCGGGATCCTGTCCCGAGATGCGTGTACGTGACCATCGTTCAGGATCGACCGATAAATAATTATCGATAGTCCCATGGTCGTACGCGAGACGAACGCGTCGCGTCGCGTCGTATCGCGTCGCATCGCGTCGCGTCGTCGTCTCGGAGAAACAGAGAAAGGCTGCGTCGTTTGTGGCTCTATTATACCAGAGGCCACTATGGTATTATACGGGGGACCATTTTATCGGTTTCCACGACGTATTTTCACCGTCCGACCGTATAAATTCCGATCGATAGGATCTCGACAAATGAAATTACAGGGCGGGCCCCTGTTAGCTCAAGCTACATTGTACGTTCCGGTATCACCGGACGTCATCGGCTGATGGTGACTCCGGTGAACCCAAGTCCTCCTCTGCACTGGCTCCAGGTAATAGAGGACATCACCTTCGAGAGATTTCTCGAGGTTGGCGCTTCTCTTGCAACGCGAAAGGCTGGTACCGAGTCCATTACACCCGCTCGACGAGGTGTCCATCGGAGTGCGGGTTATCGCGGTTTAAGATTGCCAAGATGCGACTAGAATCGCGAGATGTACTTGTATATTCTCTAAATGTTTTGGAATTTCCGAACGCTGAAGCGATGCTCTGTTCAATCGGTGCGTGCGAATTTCACCAAAGATAGGATTTAAATTATTCTTGGTATCGAGAAAGTTATAATACAGTCCTTGTAATCGCATCACCTAAATTGCAAGCGTCTCGATCGAGCCTCGCCCGACGTCCCCCATGTTCCCCTTGATGCTCAGAAAAGCTCGAGATCGCTAGCCGCAAATTCGAAACCGGTGAAGAATGAGGGAACTTAACGCAAAGACGCCCCAAGGGAACAGATAGAGTCCATTGGATGCAGATAGACGGTCCGTGGAACAGTTTCGTTCCAACGACCGTCGTTCCGGCTGTCCTGATAAATAATTACCGATGCTTAGCTGAGTCCTAAAACAGCGTCCCTCGCGTAGAACGCAGGCCATTACGCCGTTGGCCGCGATAGCGGCGCTGTACGAGGCTATATTCACCGACATCGGCCGTATAAATACGGACACGGACGCGCATTCGTTTCGCTGAAAGCTACGTGTCGTTATTCCGCATAGTGTTGCTCCGCGTTGACGATCGTGATCCCAACACAGGATCGCTTAATTCGGGTTTCGATGCTATGGTACGGTACGAGGAGGAAGAAGAGAATAACGTCTAAGGGTAGACGCGTTCAGCGCGTTTGTGCTTTTCAAAACCAACAAGAATTCTTTGTCTTGGCAAGCGAGGGTTAAATTTTCGCTGTGGCCAGCGTAAAATTTATGCGCTTGGGTACCGACCGGATACGCTGATCTACGCAAGCCCCTCGTATAGTGTTGGCTATCGCGACCAACGGCGTAATGGCGTTCATTCGGTCCGCTTCCCGAGACCTGGCGAGTGTCGGTGATTATTTATCGAACGACCGTCGGCTATACGACCGACCGGTGACCGCTCTATCAGCCTGTACGCGGAGCGCTTCGTTCCTCGCGTCGCTTTTACAGACACCTCGCACGTTTTCTTCTCCGTTGTGGAGGCAATTTTCGATCCGGGGTGTGTGGGTCGTTGGCGAACAACCATTTGGGAGGACATTGCCGATCTTCGCCTCGCTGGAGTGGCTCCTCTTTATTTATACGGACAGCGACGGATTAATCTTGAGGCGTTACATGCTGTAAAACTGTGTTTTTCGAGCACAACGTTACCGTCTTGACCGAAGGCGAAGGTGTAAGTTTAAGATCGTCGCGTCGTGGAAAGCGAGGTTTCGTAGACGTACAGGTATACCTTTACATCTATTCTTAAACGAAAGGTTTACTAAATCACCGTTCGAAGAAAGAGATGGTTGATGTTCAAGATTGTTGACCATGGTACATATAATTTATTTAACACCGAACGTACTATGTAACCTATCGCTTCGCGAGTATCCCGCTCGTTTCTCGTCGGTTCTGTCGACCGGTTCGCAGGTCAACGGGGAAGAAGGATCCTTACGGGGCTGGGCCGCGCCATTATCCACCGGTCGAGCTAATTTATGAATGGATTATGAATGGAGGCGCGCGAGCACGCTTCGTTCTTGTTGCTGTCGGGTCAGCCGACGGCGAAACGCGAACGAAATGGAAAATCGGCTTAAACGGTGCTCGGAGATGAATGGTACTCTCGCATCGCT
Source organism: Hylaeus volcanicus (assembly GCF_026283585.1). Taxonomy (NCBI): domain Eukaryota; kingdom Metazoa; phylum Arthropoda; class Insecta; order Hymenoptera; family Colletidae; genus Hylaeus; species Hylaeus volcanicus. The sequence goes on along the minus strand of NC_071982.1, from coordinate 22,187,923 downwards.
CGTAACGAGGCTTCCTTGTCGCGGTTCGATTTTTCTTCGTCCGGTTAGCTCGACCTGGGACACGCGATGCACCGATCCTGGTTAAATGTTCGGTGCAGAGAAAAGAATTTCTGAAAAATACTCGCAGCGTCGATTAAACGGTTTGGACGATTGCGCGTGCAACAAACGCGGAGAAAGGATACGGTTCTTATAGCGTCAAACTATCGATAGTTTGACAAGCCTGCGGAATTCATAATTATCCATCGACGCGTGGAGAATTGCTCGCGTTGCCGAGCCGTGCAATCGCGTCGATCTAGCAATGCCTCGCCAATCGTTTTATCGAAACAATATACAATGACTGGCATCTAAACTGATCAGAACTCGCTCTAAAAATAAGCGCTCGATAGCCTAGCATTATAAGAACGAGTATTAAACGTTTAGAAGGATCGATATTCGAGATCGAATAAATTCAAGCAACGTATTCGAGTAACCGATAGTCGTACACGTATTTCCTCTATCCTGTCGCACCTACCATTAGTCATGTTATTTTCAACATTTTAATTGAGATGTTTACGTCGATGAATTTTTGTGATCTACGAGTGGACAAGAATGTTCGTTATCGTAACCGAGCTTGAAGAACGTATCGTTTATTGGCGGATTCGGCTCCAACGATTCGATATTCCGTATATTATTAGCTTACCATTAATTTTCACGGGAACAAAAGAAGAAACGAGACTACGACCCCGAGTGGTACCGCGGAGAACGAGCATCCTGCGAATTCGCGATGGCGAGGACGATAATAGAGACACGCACCGGTTGCTAAACCGACAAAATAAAAGTGTTTCGTGTAATAAGAGCTTCGCTTTGACGCGAATCGTTGGAGGAATCGAGCAAAAAAATGACACAGGAAGAAAAGAAATAGAAGCACGCCTCGAGAAAGGCTGCCATTGCACGTCATGCAACAAGTAAATTAAGCGATCACCTGTACTTGTACGTCTCGTTTTCCGGTGCTTCATTTTCCAACTATCCGACCAGCAAAAACTCTAAGCTCCACTTGAGAGTGATAAATAATCGGTTGATGACTATGAATGCTAGTCGTTTATAGTAAATCGCAAAAGTTTACGGGCATCCTACGCGCGATTTGACGAAATATTAATATCAGGGTACAATTTCTGCATCGTCGACGCGAAAAGAAACTTAAACGGTCAATTTAGGTTCAAGTAGAAATTCTTTACGGATTACCGTCTAATAATTAATCGGAATTCGTTAAAGCTAATAGCTGAGAATGACCAGAGTCAACGGAACCCTGTTCCGAAGTGAGAAATTCTATTTTAATCGGTGCTAATGTCCTTTTAACTGCTTCTTGGGTTACCGAAAGGATCCTGAAACGCGTTCAGGATACCACCCGTACAGGGCTCGCTTGTCGCTGCTCGTGATTGATCGATCCGCCAGCGTTCGCGTTCACCGAGCGCGATCCGTTTTGATTTCTCTCGGCCGATCTCGCCTGTCATAGACTGAAGGCTTCATTATATTATAAGGCTTGCCTTATTACTCGGTGTTATTATCTAGTCGAGAATGCACCCGAACAGCTTACGCGGAAACGGAGATTTAGTCGTAGACGATAAACGGATCGATTCGACGCTCGATAACCGCTTGTTTCGTTGCGTACAAACTACCGTTTCGACATCAACTCGGTTCGATATCGTAACGATTTATCCGTTAAAATTTCTCTCCTTTTTGCTGCTACTATAATTCTGTAGATGGCACTTTCCGTTTTCATTCACCAACCGCGATAACCGACTCGGCCAAAGAAACGCGAGTTCTTCGAGGAGATCGCGTCCAGCCCTCGCGGTCAATCTCCACCAGCGCCAGCGGTCGTTAAGAGCACGCCGGTTGAGTTCGCGGCGTAACCGTCGGTGAATCGCGCGAAATCTCGAGGCCAACTGCCAGGTGATATTTCTTTTCCATTCTTCGATTGCTCGCGCGCACGCACACCGAACCGCCGCGGCTTATCGAGTACTTCCGTCCACCGTCCAGCCGCGTGTCCGGTTCGTCCGGTTTTCCCATGGCCCGTTGAATATACGTCGCGATCTCGCCAAACGACGGTCGTTACCAGTGTAATCCTCGCGCGTGTATCTTGCCAGCAAATTCGAACGGTTTCCATTGTCGGTCTCCTTCCTCCTATCCTTTACGGCGAAGACTCCCGCGATCAGGTTTTCGTTCCCACAGAACCGGGCGACAGAATTAGACGCAGCAGAAGCCGAAGAAGAAAAAAAAACCAAGTCGCGAGCAACCCCTGGACTTATCGTTGGTCATCCCCAAAGGACAACGCTGGACAGAGGTGTGGTCACTGTCCCTTCTTCGCCGTCACCCCGAGCAAGACCCTTTCTCTCACACCTCTTCGACAGGTTGTCCGTGGATCTTCTGCCTCCTTTGCGGAACCGGCTGACCCGTCAGCGTCGTCCCCTTCGGTAGCGTTATTGTCCAGAAACCGGATTCTGGCTAACACGGTCGGACGTGGATGGACGGAGGTCAGTTTGGGGTAGGGGCAACGCGAAGCTGAGAAATTTGGCCGGAGGATGGGTTGGAGATAGTTGTCGAGGGTTGCCGATATGGTTACGTACGCTGATTGCGTAGCGCGAAGATGTCGACTATTTTTAACCTCGACGTGGACCATGGGACGTATCCTTTGAAACATCGAACAATTGGCGTATTAGAAATATCCGTGTGATAAACGACGGCGATTCTTTCGTGCAGCAGGTCCCCCTTTCTCATCCCCTGCGAGGTGGAAAGTTTGACCCTCGGTCATAGCAGCAAAGAACCATACGAGGGCTGTGCGCTGCGCATCACGTATTGTCGAAAACCGGATTTCTGGGCCAGGATGGACAGCGTTAATGTATGCGGATGGGTATTGCGCGCGTACTGTGGAAAAGGGGTTGCGAGCGGACCTTTCGTTCCCTCTCTCACGGGCCGAGGAGGCAACGACGCAACATAAACGGGGGCTGACCGCGGTACCGCTGCGCAACGGGGTCCCGCCCGATGACCCGCGGAATCCGGAAACCCGCTAAACCGGATCTATTGGTCAGTTTCACGTGTCTTACGGGGTCCCTCTACTCCCTCCCCCCTGCTCCACGGAGTCGGTTGGCATTGAACGGGGCCCTCTTCCTCCTCTGTTCACCTGTGCACGCGCTCGCAGACATCTGCGTGGCGTCCGTTCGGCCGGTGTCCGGTACTGGGACCAATGCGGAGACCCGGTGAGAACTGGACAGTGGTCCGAGTCTCAAGAACGAGATTCGCATTGTCGGTTGTCTCGTGCTTCGACTATCGTATCGTGCTTGCGTTTTCTTTTTTATGCTCTGTGAACGGGGCTGGACGAGATACCGAGCAACGGTCGAAATACCGACGGTTCTCGAACAAGTGTCGGACGTTTCGCTTCGAGCGTTTATGGGACGTCCCGAAGAATGCTCCTGAAATTCAGATTTTGTGGTCGATAGCGATGTCACCGATCCAACGACATACCGTAAAACAAGATTACGTTCCCCGTTACGGGGTATCTTTACACCAATCTCGGTATGGATAGGTTACGACGAATCGCGATATTTACTTACGTTAAATAAAATTAAAATAAACGAGGGTTTTCCGTGAAGCTCCTCGCATCAGTTGTAGGAGCCTGTTCGCAAAAGTGGAAGTATAAGTGAATGGGGTTCACCGTTGCGATCCGTTTCGAGACGTACATACATGGAACGCGTTTAAATCCCTTCCGTCTTGGGATTCGATTATTTTCGCATTTCGCGTCCTGCCATTCGATGCAAATTGTCCACTATTGTTGGGAGAAATCGTTAATTTTACGAGCCGTCTACACCGATAGAAAAATGTACCAAGTTGTTTTTGATATTAAGTCGAATACGACAACGGACGATCGACGGAAAACGTTGCTCTCTAGCCGATAGCGTTGCAATTTGCAATCGTTCGAAGCAGTATGGGCAGTAGAGAAGGTTCATTTGCTCTCGACTTGTCAGACAGGTTGACCGTCAGCTCCGATCAAGTGTGAACGCAGCCGTGCTGCTGACAACTATATCATAAGCCTCCGACGTTATGGTTCGCGCTGTATCGGCAAACTGTACGTGTCATTTTTTCGCAGTATATTTCGACAAAGTAACGACCGCTTGGCACGTAAGACCTCGATAACGAGAAATCTGAAACGAGGCTCGCGTGATCGCCATTCGTGCTTGCGCGTCACCCATTAGACTCGCAATCCGACTATGCGCTCAAAGATAGAATGCTTTTCTTTTTCTCCTGTCACCGATACGGTCTTCCTTCGACTTCGCCTATGTCTCGATACTTTATTCCCTTGACAGCGTTCTCTGTCGTTTGATAAATGGAGGTGCTGCTCGAACGATCTTTTATTCGATTTTAAGATTTCACGGCTGAATGCGAATTCTATTTTTTAAACGAACATTCAAAATACGAGTTTTTAATACGAGTTGATAAACGTTAACGATTGGATATCAATTAAAAGGTATGTTTCGATAGACGCAAATTTTGTTTGTCGAGTTTAGCATGATTCGGACAGAGATTAAGATATCCGATGAGTGCTGTCGAGAAGGTGAATGTTTTTCTCTATTTCGACTCGAATGGACCTTGTTAATCAACGTTTCCGAAGGAGAGATGGCCTTCATCTTCTTATCTGCTTCGGCATTTTTCTTCCGCGCGAAACACGTTCTTCGATCGAACCTGGTCCCCCTGCAGGCGAGGTGGAGGAGAATTTCATCGAAGGTTTGACAAATATTCAGGCCAGATTTTCTCATAAATTACACACCGTCCAACCGTTTAGCGGTGAATTTTGATAAACGTCCGCAGGAATAAAAACGCTCGCCGTAAATCAACGCAGACGAGCAATTCGTTTCGATGTCGTTGCTCGGATCTACGAATCGGACGGGTTTAACGCGTTTAGAAGAAACTCTTTTCGCGAGTGTTTTCGAACGAGCGATTGCAAATATATTTCGAGTCCCCGAGTGCTGGATTCTCGAACGTTTCGTAGCTCGATATGCGTCGTCGACGAAAATAGCCGAGAAACGTGTAATAAAAATTATAATTTTATCAACCGAGCGTCCTTTCACGAAGATCGTGAGAAACGCTCGGATGGTGGTAATTTATGAACCCATTCGACATTAAAATCGTTTGCATTTCTGCCATGGAAATTTTGACATTTAATTAAGCGTCTGATTCGCGCTTCCTATTCCTATAAATTCCTATTCCAGACAATTCCATATTCTTCCAGACAAGATGTACGCTCCACCGCGTCGAAAATTTCGGGAATTCGTGGCGTCTGTTTCGAAACAACCATGGACGACTCGACCAAGCGTTGTTTTTCATCTCGTTGCAGGACGACGCGTTAAGTCAGGTCATGTTATGGGCTTATCTCCCACGAGGCCTGCCACGAAGACGCGGAGAAACTCAAGGAGGCCCCGAAAACGATTCCACTGGGCGCTGTTTCATTCCGGCGGGCCACTTGGTTCTTTTGCGGATTTAATTTATGGAGCGATTTTAATGCCTAAAAATACCGTGGCCCCGTCCCCGCCTCGAGATTCCAAGCGGTTTCTGGCCTTTCCAGATCCTCGATCGTTCCCTCTCCCTCCCTGTCGTTCGCGTCGTCTTTCTTTCTCATTTTTAGAGTCGCTTTTTTCCACAGTGCGTTCTCCGACGTTTTGTTTTTTCGCGATGAAACGAAACGATGAAAGCAAAAGAGTCGTCGATGGAGAAGAGTCGAAGAGACGGAGAATCGAGACGATCCTCGAAGAAGCGATAGTAATTTTTCGACAAAGATCGCGAAACTCGGCGTAGAAAGAAGACAGAGAGAGAGAGAGGGATGTCGGATAAAACTGTAGAATCGATCGTGGTCATGCATATGTACGCGTTCTGTACTTGTGCATCCGCTCAAAGTCTCACGCGGGCGGCCTTCGATCGAGTGCCACTGAATTGCAGATATCATAAATCGATGATACCCCGGTGGATCGTACATGCTGCGGCCTTTTCAGCGTCTTTCGCCGGGTTACGTTGCTCTGGCAACAAGTTATAGGTTTCGCTGAAGTTAAGTATGATTTATCGTAACCAGTTGCGTGCGCAGCTAGTCGGGTACTCCCGAGACCAACGGTGGCTTTTTCTCCATTCGTCCGATTCGCTTGCTTTTATTAGATATCGATTCCTTAGCCGAGTCCGTCGCGGAATCCCGGATTAGCATAAAACGTGGGAGCCGTGATAAATGTCGCGAACAGCGCCTCGTACGCGATGAAAACGCGACGCCGCGGATTTCAGCCGGTGAGATTGGAATTCGGTCCAATCAGCTTTGCTCGAGGGTTGGCGGCGGGTATCCTCGCAAGGAAAGGTTCCGAAGCAACGCGCCTTATTTGGACGATAAACCTATGGAATGATGGAAATTACACGGTCCTATGATGTCAGTCCGCGGATAGACGGCAGGAGTGACTGCGACTCTGTTAATCACCACCGTCGTCAAAAAGACTCGGTATAACTATAAACGACATAAAATGTCTTCCATTTCGCGGAAGTGTAGCACTTGGGAGTTGGTATCTCACTCCTTTATTCCGCGGATCAACGCAATTAATTCGATAAGGGGATGCTCGGGATCGCAAGTGCACGATCCATTCGGAGATAGCGCTCGGGATTATTAATTTAAATATTCCTGAAAATCTCGCGACAAACGAACGCGTTAATACAGGCTAAATTACGCCACGGAACGTTATCCAGAGCTAATAAATGCCTTCTATATCGGTCGCGATAATTCCCTCGCTGGACCAGCGATAAATCATCCTCGTGGCTTGATATAACGCTGCTCCACACGCAGACGATTTTTCTTCCCATCGAGTCACGGTCGCGAGTTTTCCCGTGCGGCATGCTTTATGTTCGTCGCACAGTCCCGATATCCAGCGGCACCCAGCCGATCTTCGGCCAGCGATATTTCACAATTAAACTGGTTCCCAGGACGGAACGTTTAATTATCGCGACGTCATAATCCGGGTCGCGTGATTCAGTGGCGATTCGCGGACGGAAGACGATGAATTCCATTTTAAAACGAGTCAAGCGTAGGAAGCTGGAAACGTTCGTAGCCGACCATCGGAGATGAATTTGCGTAGACAGGGAGGAAAGTAACCATACGAGAATTTGTGTGTTCTGGATCCCTGACGTAGGTGTTGGCGGTTTACGACAGCCTCGCGTCAGGCACGCAACTGTCGTCGCGTTCCAATTCATCGGTATTGGCGTTATTGCGCCTATCGTCCACCCGTACGGACCACCCTGAGCCTGTCGTAGCCGTCGTTTCGCTCTCATCCGGTCCTCTTCGCGTTCCTTTTCTTTGTAGTTTGCGCGCTACCCGCGAAGCTCGCCAGAACGGCGCCGTTCGGGAAACTGCGATAATGGTAACAGACCGTCGCGTCGCGGTGTGCACGCGTGCACCCGCCGCTATCGGAAGGTGGAGCCTGCCTTGGGAATGGTTATGTATTATGATTTACGTTCGTGCGCATTGGTGCCGCGGTTGCAGCTCACAGACTCGTTCGCGCGCGTGTTGCTTGCGTGTTCTACGTCCGAGGCGTCGTTCCGCTGAATTGTCGCTAAACTCGGCTACCAGGGATCCCCGTGGCGAGTGACCTTTATACTTCGAATCGATGAATCCGCGTTAATTAATTAGCTTTGGTCGCTTGATCGGACGGCTGTAGAGTGATTCCGAGATTCCCGATGACGGCGGACGATTCAACGCGACATAGGGACAAGGCGTAGAGACCGAAGAGGATCCAGGCTACCGTCAAAGCTCCTCTGTTTCGAGGTGTATGAAAATTTTCTCTGTTCCTCCGTTCCCTGTACATCAATCAACGTCCACGTACCAGTTCTGTCGTCGTCGTCGGGATCGGGAAAAATGTTTCGTCGATCCAAAAATCTACACCTAGCCGACACGTTTAGCCAGGAAAGCCGGATTTTTCGATTCGAGCATTCGCTCCAGGTCTCCGTGTTATCGGTTAACCGAGGCCGACAAGCAGCCGTCCGATTCGAGAACAGCGTAAACGTGGTTACTCGTGCATATTCTATACATCTTTCTCTCTTTATCACGGACTCGTGTTCCTCTCCGTTCCTTTCCGCGCGCCTAGCCGTGTCGCTCCGTTAAATCCTTCCCGCTATCTCGACCGGCCCTGATAGCTGTCCCTCGCGCACGATAACGCTAGCGAGAGATACGCGACGAGATACGGTGCCGTTCGTTCGAATTTTGCAATGCAGATCCCACTTGAACGATACGCTGAATTGATGGAACGGGGAAAAGCGGCTCCACCTATAAATTGCTGGACGTCGCTGTCGCGACTTTGTCACGTAGAGACGCCTAATGAAGCGTAATGCATGCTAATTACGTTATGGGTGCGACGGAATCGATCATTTTTCCACGGCTTCTTTATCTTTGGTAGTTTCACTAAGAGAGAAAAGAGAACAAGAGAACAGAGCAAAAGTTTTGGTCCGTCTCAGCCTCGGCAAGATTTACAAGAAACGCTCGCAACTCGACTCTCGATGATTTTAATCGACTCGCGATTCGGTTATATTCCATCTCTGCTAAATTTTTATCTCGAATTTTATCCGAGAATTCCTTGTACAATGTTGGGCAGTAGGTATTACATTTTCAGACCGCCAAGGCTCGCCGGTACTCCATAAATAAGCAACCTCTTCTCATTTAATTCTTCTTTATATAATAATTCAACGACGCGCGTCACATTTCTCAAAGTTATTAGCGACACTTGAGCATTAACGCGTTTTTGCTAGCGACAGAATTACACCGTCAAGTTCTCGTTCGACCCGTCTTTTCTCTTATCCAATCCAATTACAGCCGGTCGCGGCCGGGCAGCGACCGGCATCGGGGACGGTCGACAAACAATTTCATTTTTCCGGCTCGCGTGTAACTTGCCGATCTGGCCGACGCGCGACGTAAGTTACTTCTTGTTGGAATTTATATTCAAATTGTAATTAAGCCGCGACGATCTCTGTTTTATCTGAAATTAACCGACTGAAATTCTGCGTTCGCCTCGTATGCATATAGACGTAACCAATGTCGCGTCGCAGTGCTTCTCAAATCGTAGACCCGTGCGACATGACGATTAAAATGCGACCAAGTAACTGCAACTCGACATCAAGAATTTCTACAAAGACATCGTCGCGATTATACGAGCGAATAATTCTTGAATGTTGTTATCGACAAAGCTGCTATCGGTAGACGTCAATTTTTAATCGTCCTTCGCGTCTCGATCATGAGAAACACTGGCTGCGTATCTAGTCGGCGTTCCGGAAGCAACAGATCCGCGGAATTGATATTTAGATTAGTTACCATAGCCCCGTACCGAGCAGCATCGCGTTATTACCATCGATTATTTCTCCTATTTGCACTCGGCCTGTACCGCTGGATCGTAACACCTCGGTGTTACACGCGCGCGAAAGAAGTAAGCTCGCCCGATGGGGTCCGATAGGCTACCGTCCTACCGGACCCAGCGATCTTTGCAATGCAAAACGCAGGATCCACGATATAGGGGCCGATGTTCCGGAACGAGACGCGATGATAAACGCGATCGCGCGACGATTCCCAAAGCGATGCTCTCCTCATTGATATTCAGATCGGGCTCGGTCTAGCCTGCTCGGTTTGCTCGGTTTGCTCGGTTTTCTCGGTTTGCTCGGTGATTCAGTGGTCCGCGAGGCCCCCTCCGGAAAACCGGAATCGAAATTAGCGAAATAAATTAGATCGTTTCGATGTTTAACTATTCAGAGGAAATACTGCATCGGAGAATTACGAAGAATGGGTTTAGCAGGGCCGTTATTTATCGGAAAGCCGACTAAATGTATATACCTCGAGAGTTTGCGAACACGTTTATATCATCGTCGTCATCGGCATGGAACGTAAATTTCGGTGTAAACAAAATTCCAAAGGCCTTAATTTCTCGCTGTCCGCAGTAACCGATTAATCTGCGTATTAGCGATTCATCGTTTAAAGATGAATTAAGTCGAATGGTAGCGAATTCGAAAAATGGCCGCAATTGCAGATGATTTCGCGGTAGGAGGGCTGATGTTCCAGAACGAGGTGCGATGATAAACGCGTCTGAATATCATTGATATTCAGATTGGGTCCCGTGTATCCGGTCGTAGCCGCGTTATTCAGAGGTCTGCGAGATCATCGGGAAACCGGAATCGAAATTAACGAATTTTTCACGTTAGAAAAGTATTTTTTTTAGCGAAGGACAGGTTGCTCGCGGACGTTTGCCGAAGAACGACCAAGGATTCCGAGGTTTCGAGCGCGTAAATAACGCGAAGAACGCATGAATCCGTCGGTTATAAATCAACGACGCCGATGATAATCTCTTGCTGCTCGCTGAATAGCGCACTGGTTACGAAATGGTAACTGTAGGTGTCCCTATTAAACTAACGAATAAATAAATAAATCATCGATAGAGGGAACCAAGATGGTTTCGTAATGGGTTCTAGAATTCTGGCTACGTTCTCCAAACCGTACGTGGAAAAGCCATGAATCGCATCTGTGCCTGCGGTAGTCGCACGAGTCAAGTACTATATACCACGCTGAATTTTTGTTAAATTATGCGGAGAAGTTACCGTCCCCGTTCCACTACTTTATGCGTCCGTTCGCCAATCGCAGTAACAATTATTCCATTACAATAATGGCTGGAAATGCGTACGAGACACGCGACCGTAAACCAACGATTCCAACAAACGGACTAATGGCGTTCATATTTCGCGAGAGCTCACTTCCGCCTCGCCCGTAGCAACAATCGTTACGACTTCATCGCGGTGATCCTTATCGACGCCGTTGAATAAATCTCGATCCTGATTATCGTTCACGGCAACGGTCTTTCGAGGAATCGCAGATGCGTTATGGGCGACACGACGATGAGAAAGGAGAACGGGATGGCTTGCGAACCGTTTAATATGGTGCGATGTAAGCATGACCAACACTTGAGATAGGTTCGTAGAATTTGTACATAGTAATTTCGAGCACACGATACCCTACGATGAAAATTAATAATTTGTTCCAGCTCGAATAATCGGTAGACAGAAGCTGCTCCCAAACGTTGAGTATACTTTGGTCCCCGGAATGCTGGCGTCTCCTGGGGATCGCGACGTCTCGTGCCGCGTCGACTTTTTCCAATTCCCCGTCACGATCGGAGTCGCGGTCTTGTTTACACCCGGCGCGATCGCCGATCCATAAATCGTGCATCGACGCCCGTACATACACGGGCGTGGATCGTGCCAGCAGTGATCGCGAGAGCACGAGACGCAACGGTTGATTATTATTGGCGGAATAATTATGATCGGTAAGGCCGTTCTCGCAGAAAACCGGCGTATACGAATCGTCTCGCATGCCTGGTCGTAATTAATAACGTAAAAGGCGTCCACAAAGCTGTCAGATGGCCGCTGGCCTACACGAATGAAGGGGGGATTGCAATTTGCTGATAGGGAATAGGAAACGCCTATGAGCGCCGGCTCCATTCCAGTTTCTCCTTTTCCTGTCCTCCCTAACGTCGACGTCGTCGTTTTTCCGTCGTTTTTCTTTTGCAAGAGCGACGCGCGTCGTCGTTGTCGTCGTCGATGGGGCATTTTGCCTCCCCTTTCTCGATCATCCCTACCCTCGATCCTCGTCGTCTCTGGCCTTCGGCATTACGCGCTCCCGTGTTCGTCGTGACTTTATCTTCGAACAATATTTGATCCGCGACGCGTACCCTTTCTCCTTTTTAATGCTTTTACGTTTTAGAGCAATTTATTTCTGCATCGATTCAGAAGACAATTAGGGTTTCGAAGTCTCTCGTCGATTATTTTTTAGCGCCGCATGTCTGGATCATTCATTAAATAATTGTATTTACATTCCTGACCAACGTTCGTAAATTCAGTGTCAAATTAGCGAACGACGTCGACCACGTTCCTTGCCAAATTTCTCCTTAAAAATACGATCCGCATCGTTGAAATCCGAATACGTTGAAAATTGCATCACTGTAACCGCAATTAGTCGAAAAACGAGTCGACGGCTTCATTTACCTTTAAATTTTACTGCTACACGTACGGCAGCCTCCTAATTAACATATTATCGAACGTCTTTCCTCTTTCCATCGTTGAATTTTACCGCCTTTAATCCAACGCACCGATTGGCCACATCGATCGAAGTGAAAAATCCATCGATTTACTCCTCGGTCGATATTAAGCGCTAAATTTTTATCGTTCTCGAAAGTTTCTCCGCGTGACGTAACGACGCGACGAGTCGCTTTCAAGGTGGTTTCAATGAAAACTCGAGCTCGGTTAAATCAGGCTTTCTCAAACCGGACTACTTGAACATTAACCGACTCACCGATTACGATTTCGTGCAGATGTTTCACCGTTGCGAATTCTTCGTTAAGGAAAGAGGTAAAGAAAAAAAAAAAAAAAATCAGAGGAGGGTAAGGTGAGTCGAAAGCGCCATCATAGGTACCCTCGTACCCTTTGGTCCCTCCGCGATCTTTTGGTCGCTTCGACGCCATCGACAGCCTCCGATCACGGTTGACCGACGCTGGTAGCTACGAAAATACGTGAAAGAAGCCCGTTCTCACGACTGGAATGCGCATACCCTGTGCCAGCTCGCGCGCGCCCGCGCTCACACACACTCCTGACGCCACGAAAAAATTACGGGTGCTGGTTTGTACGAGGGAAACCCACCCCCTCCCTTTCCGTGAGGTGGTAAAGATTTTTTGGCTTTTTACGCACCGCCAGGTAGAGGCCTGACGGGGGTGTTCCTCGAGCTGACAGGTGCATCTCTTCGCCGACGTTTTCTATGGAGCATCCTCGCCCCGAAACTCATCCACGCTCGAACCACTCTGCTTGCGCTCGCGCGACCGTCCTCTTCGACTGTATGCGCATACGAAGGCGTCGAGATAAATATACCCTCGCCTCAGGTAGACGAAGAGGACGAGACAGGCAGGTAGGAGAGTCCCGTATACCTACGAGGCCCTTACCCGAGGTCATCCGAGTGACCAAGGGAGAGAAGATTATCTGACGGGACGCCTGCGCTGGTGCCCTATCCCTGAGAGGAAGACACGTGGAAAATCCTCGGTGAATCACGGACTGCGTGTCGAAATCGACGCGTACCCATTTCTCTTGCCAGCTTTCGGGGAAAGAGGGAGTTTGTAGAAAGTGTGACTTCTTTTGGAATCGCTTAATTTCGGTATACGCGATCCGCTCCTACAGATCCGAAAGAGTATTCGAGCCTCTTTATGGCTCCCCATTACAGCGAACGTTACTGCCCGTCGAATTATTGCGCAACCGATACATAATTAATATCCGTCGACGAAATTGCGACGAGTTGAAACGTTCATCGATTCGATCAGAGGAGGGAGAGACGTAATCAACGCTAATTGCGCAACCGTCTAGTGATAAATTATCTCTTCTCCTACTGGTCCACGCACGACGAAGCGACATACGACCGACAGCGCGGCACTCGCATGCAAAGAGAGGTGTATCCTCGTTGCATAGCATGGAAAAATTGCACCAACGAGACGACAGTTGCAAAATAACTACACAATAGCACATCGTTAATATTCGTTTAACGATCGACAGTGCTCGAAACTGTTGCCGCGTCGAACATTTTAACTGACAACTTCTCAACGACTGCTACCAAAAAATTACGCTATCGATTAATTCTTCAAGAGTCGAATTTAAAATTCGACACAATAAAGAGTGTAATGGGGTAATTGAGTTTATAAACACCCCCGAATAAGCAACCTCGTGGACGATCTATACTCCAACAATGGAAGAAACAAGCATTCGTGGTCTACGAACGCGTGTCTCGTGTTCCTTATTGCCCTGGTGCGCATAAATTCCGAGTCGAGCAATTTGCATGCAAAACGGGCCGCGTAACGCAATCGCGCGCAATAGCTCGCCCTTTTCCACAGCCTGCGTCGCGCGTCGCAAACAACCAACGATTTGACCGGCTTCTCGACTAGGGCTTGGACTCGAATAGTTATACAAAACGAGGAGCGCAACGGAGCACCGGTGATCGACTCGAGAATAAAAAAAAGTAAACATGGAAAGAATTTTAGAAAAAATTCTGACTCGAGTTCAAGAGCAGAGAGATAAACTTTCACGACATCGTTGCTCTAAATTTTCGCGATTCCAACAAGCAGATTTTGAATTCCATCTTTCCCCGAGTCTCGATCCAACATACCGATATAAAATTGTCATAGCATTTTCATCGAGATGATTCCAATTCCTCGACTCCTCGATCTCCGAGCGCGGGCATCTCGCGTGCCTAACCTGGCATTCAAATCACCGGCGATATCAAGCGAGCCCGGCGTCCACAGCCGATAAAAAGCCGCTTCGTTTCAGGCCTATCCTTGATGGCGGTCCCCAATGGTTGTTCACCAATCCACGATGGCTGAACGTGTCCGTGTCGTGTCGGCGACATACAGAGTCCACTGTACCGTGTACGAGCCCGAGCAACAGTCTTTCGCACACTTTTACGCGTTGGTGTGCGTTCCCTCTTTCTGCGCCGGCCGTTGATTGGGCATATCTGGGTTCCGTTTCGGAGCTCCGCCGACTCGTTCGATGTTCTAACGAAGGTGAATGCAAATCTGCTCGTTTATCGACGTTGGTTTTACCGGACGACGCCGACGATACTTTGGCTTTTGTCTTTTGGTTCTCCCAAGAATCATTTTCATAATTAAACCGTAGATTTTTACGCTTAATGCTTCGTTAACCGATAACTCGCATCTCGGAGTGTGACCTAAACGATCGCCTTCCTATTGGCAATTCGAGTATACAACAGCCGAGTCTCAACATCATCGGGTTCAAATAATCTGGGCCAGAGAATTCCAATTTCCGTTTCTTAACGAAACGTAATAATTTTCTCGTCGAATTGGCAGCTGCATCACGACCGATCTCGCGACGGCCATTAAGATCCTCGGTGCTCGAGTCAATGAAACCGCTCTCCTTATCCCTCGGCCGCGCGCATGTCTGAGCGGGGTAACTGTTTTCCGTTCTTGCGAAAAGTTAACGGCACGAAGCAGCCGCGATTTCGCTTGCTTCACCGGGGCAACGGATACACGTATCGCCGTAACAACGGCGCAACAGCGGCCCTCGGGCATCCGCGCGATTTTCGCGTACCGTTACGCAACAGCGGACATTAATTTGTCGACGATCAATTTATCGAACCACCGCCACCGCCTCGAATCGCTCGACTTTTTTCGCGACGCTTGTTAACCTCCTATTCGTTGTGGTTGGAGGAGCTAATCGTTCGCTAAGAATTCATTATTCGCAGATCAAAACCGAACGATGCATTTTTTATTATTCGTTTCGTTCTATTTACTTCGTACGGTTGCTTTAAACAAAGCCTGTCGCGATAAAGTTGCGTTAAACAGACGTAATTTATACGGTTCCAGTACGATTCGACATGTCACGTATATTGTAAAAAAACATTTTCAAAGGACGGAAGAACGATTACGTTATCTTTAACCATTACCGTAGTGGAAAGGTGTAATCAGTCGACGATAGGCGTCTCTTTCGCTATAATTTCTCGAACCGGAGCGTCACGAGTGTTTTCGCACTCGATAGTTATGAATATTTTCATTCTTTGGATGTGAAATTCGAAAAGCAACCAAGTGTAATAAATTATCGATGTATACATTATTCATTCCCGCGGTGAAATATACAGATTTAACAATTACAATTTTACTTTACAGAAATTTTACGTTGTAACATGCGCTGCACGATAACGTTGTCGCCGGTTACGCATATCTCTTTCCACGGACTTGCATATATTTAGCTGTGCGTCATTTTACACTGATAATCCGAAGGCGATACATGGTAAAACAAAACTTCGTTTATCGAATACTAACGATTCTCGTACAATTTTTTTTCATCGATTAGTAGTCCGCTTTTTGCTCTAGGAATAAGCTCAAATGCGCGATGCGCTAGCCGTATTGTGCAAAAATTACGGAAGCAATGAAAAGAATTCGTAAATGGCGTATAAATTTAAAAGATATTTACACTCGCGGTCAAAAGAATCGATACAGTTCGCTTTCCTCTGTTCGTTCGCGAAAGTCGAGAAGTGAAAACAACGCCGCGTACGGGCGGCTACAGCGCAACGGGAGGCCGTTCGCTTTCCGGCACTGACCGATTCTCAGGAATGGGAAAGTCTCCGATAACAATCACCGTTTAACAATATCGCGCGAGAAATAAGCGCGATACATTGCCTCCTAGCTATCGACTGTCGTACGATCGAATCGTGGCCACGTTATTGGAGAATTGCGAAGAATTCTTGCGACGTCTCGCGAAAATAAATTTTCCATAGCCCCCATCGATTGGCGTGGCTCCGCGATGTAAATTAGAGGTCGCTGCTCACCGTAGCCTAACCACCGATAACCTCGCGAGCCAGCCCCTGCGGTCGTATTCGTAACACTTTCGATACCGTTATCACGACGACGTTCGCGCTTCCTGCCGGCAATCGCATGGCGAGCGGCTCCTTCGCGAGCGATAAGTTCCTTAGCGATTGGAAACGCACGCAACGAGTCCTCCAGGGGCCGGTAATTACCGTGGACACGGGTCGACTCGGTTTTTTCGCGCATCGGTAATTAATGGTAAACGATGATAATATTTTTTCGATGTTCACGCAGCTACGCATCGGCTCCTAGTGAAAGTTGCATCGCTATCCGCGAGATAAATCGCTCCTATGCTCTCCCCTTTTCCTCCCTTCGAAAACTATTTCGCGTCGATGAAATACACCGTTCGTTAACGCTTCTTAAATTATGTTCGAGTTTATTTTTAACGAACAGAGGACTTTCTTTTCTGTTTCTTCGAATATTAACTGAAACTCTTTTACCGAGACTTGCTGTTACACCAAAAAATCCGCACGGCATTGTTTGCGGTGCACAAACAACGCGTAAAAGCGAGAAAATTCTCTAGCGATTGACCGAACGACGATTTATGCAAATCATGCTTCCATGGCATCGTACATTCGAGCCGAGCGAAAAAAGAACTCCCTGCGTTCCGAGAAAAGCTGAATCGCTAATCCCACTTCGCAAGTCCCCGAGCGTTAACAATGGCTCTTTCTTTCGTTGCGGAGGCGCGGAGGCTCCGCAGTAAAATCTTTTTTAGCACTTCCCTTCATCGAACGACGGATTGTTTTACTCGCCGGCGCGGACATCCGTCTCTGTCCCGACAGTGTTGGGTCTTTCTCGATCGGTAAGTGGGTTCTGTTTACTTTCAAAACGCGGGCAAGACCGACCGGTGACCGGTCTTTCATCGAACAGGTAGCCTATGATGTATTGTGCCTGTACGCGTGAATAGATGCAACATTGACGTATCTCTGAATGAAACGCTCGAACCGGTCGGGCAAGCATTATACTTGCGGGAACGCGAACATGTTTAACCCTTCCATAACCCCACGTGTTTCCGAAGTCACACTCCCATTACCTATATATATATATATATTTTCCATCGTATACTTTGTTCGAAAGCTAAACGTAGTTTGAGACGTGGAAGGTTAACCGCGTCCGCGGTGACTTGGATGACTGGGCAGGAACCGAATCTCTCCCGCTCGCATAATTACCGA
This sequence comes from Hylaeus volcanicus, assembly GCF_026283585.1. Classification (NCBI taxonomy): domain Eukaryota; kingdom Metazoa; phylum Arthropoda; class Insecta; order Hymenoptera; family Colletidae; genus Hylaeus; species Hylaeus volcanicus. The sequence continues at coordinate 22,170,324 of NC_071982.1, read as the reverse complement.
ACGCGTTACACGCTCTCGTTTTCGCCGAGCGAATTGTAACGACGATATAATAGGATTTTTAATCGAAACGAAGGAGGACCACCGCTACCAAAACTCGGATAAAAATAATCTCGATACAATTAGTTAATTATTCCTCCTACCGAGGCTCGAAGAAACTCGACGGTACGCAATTTAACGATAAAGCGAATAACGAAGCGAGATAGGGATTTTCGCACTTGGTGACCGATGAGAAATGGCCGTCCAGTCGAGAAGGACGCGTATTTCACCGATAATAACTTGTCGCCGAACGTTCAGAAGGATGCGCACAATTACGCGCGACACGACCTACGACAGAGTCGCCTGTAGACGTTTCTACTGAAACAGTCCAGTGATGTATATCCCCGACGGGATCGTTTGCTGTCCAAACAAAATAAACACCAGGGTAAATCACGGGTTACCACGGACAAACGATTTTGTAGACGTTCGTTCGACTAATTCGCTCTCTTCGTGGTCGTTGGATGCAGGCAATAATTCTTCCCGTGTTTCCGCGAACTTTACCGTTCGACGTGATGAATCGTAGAAACGGGATTGTTCGTAGAATGAAAATTTATCGCGACATCGACCTCGAGATTAACGCGAAACATCTTTAACATCACCCCCTGGACCGGACGTTTCGAGCCTCGAATTGACCGCGCTAGAGTTAGCTGGGCGTAAAGGAGTCAAGGTCGACGCAAAAGAAGCGTCCGTAAACGCGGCTAGAACTCCCCTCTACGTTTACGTCGACGTTTCTCCACCTCCTTCTCGGCGATCCGCCCACGCAATTGCGTGCAGCCACCCACGCGGCACCGTTGCACGCGTAACGACCGCGACGATTCTCACGGGAAGGCGTGCGTATTCAAATTATCCGAGTCTCGTCGCATGTCACGACTCCGATCCCCTAATTACTCCCTGCTAAACAGCATCCAAAGGTACCGGGTATTCGACGTCTCGGTATTAATTTTCTCTGCGCTCGCAGACCATGTTGCGTACATCTTCCAGACGGAGATATGCAAAATTTGAGGAGTAACATAATATGCCGTACGATTGTTATTGTTACTCTCGAGGAGGCCTCGATATGGATCCGAACGCTGACCGAGTTAAAATTACATACGAGAAAAAAAGATTTATAGTTTAAATTGAATTGCTCCGAATGCCGAAAAAGAAGAGAAAACACGCATGAAAGTCGTTAAATTTTTCCTCGTTACTCAAAATGTTTATCTAGATAAGAATTTCGCCCGTCTCTGACTCGGAGGGAACGGATAAACGGATCCTTCCCTGTGCAGGGTCGCATCGCGCGACGTAGCCCGAGGCTGTCTTCTCTCGCTGGGTGCCCATTTTTCACGAGTCTCCCTCTCGCTTTGCCTCGCTGTACGCTTCTCGGCCTCCCTCTCTGGTCGCTTCCTCCTCGTCGTTTTTTCCTCTTTTAATTCCAGCTCCTCCCTTTTCTCTTTTTAATCTCTCCCTTCGTGAGCGGCTAAGAGGACCAAACAGGGAGGCAGCAGCGAGACAAGGACAAACAGGGATTCTCGAGAAAAAGAGAGAGACGGAGGAGTTCGTCCCGGTCGCTCATTTTCTCCTCTCGTTCCTTCTATCAGGGCTCACGCACTCTCTGGATCCCTCTTCGCCCCTCCTCCTACTTTCGATCCAGAGTCCGTCTCCGTAGCCGCCACAGCAGCCAGCAGAAGCAGCAACGGCAGCTTCGTTCTTCCTCACCGTCTGCGTCTATATGCTCTCAAGTGCCGCGTGCAACGAGGAATCAATACCACGAACGCGTGTACATCTATATCGGTACCAGGAGCTTTATCGTCTTTTCTTAGGGACCTACCGAAAGTAATTACCCTACCGCATGTAGGAGTACTCCAGGTACATAAAATTCCCTAGCACTTGTAGCACGGGAAACTACCATTTAGAAAATATCCTCTTGTACTCTTCGCATGAGTTGCACTTCACCTCGCACATTCACGAAGCATTCCTGTACTTGAGGATGTTTCGCGAGATCCGGATATTCTTCTCGAGATGGAAACACGTAAAGATATATTCTGGCAGTACCTATATCGTACCTATATCGTCTTCCTTTTCTTCTTCGGTGCCCTCCAGCCCCTTCGTCATCTTCTTCTTTTTCCAAGAGGTATCGTTTTTTACAAGTCCAACGAGCTTCGTAGGCTCCTCTTCATAGAACAACCATCCTCCCACTCGATCGCTTGTGCCCTCGATACGAACTTTGAGGAGGAGAACTATGTTCGTCGAGAAGACGAAGTGAAAGTCGAAGCGAATCCCGCTGTTTTTCGGGAATCGATACACGTGGGCAGAAACACGTTCATCCGTCACACGTGGCGTCGTTTCGTGACTCGCCTCGAGTAACGTTCGAAAATCGAATCGCGGCTAGAGAATTCGTTGTCGGAAGTACCTTGTTCGAGAGGAAAAACGAATATGGCGGGCATGACGGCCGATCGCGAATCGGAGCAAGAAACATCCTCGATATCCGAAGCTTCGCCGTACCCTCGGGACATTTCGCGATATCTGGATATCCTTCTCAAGGTGGGAACAGACGAAGAACGCTCCGAGGGGATAAAACGAGAGCCAGCGTAGGGCATAGGGTTGGAGGGACGGGAGAATTACGATAATCCACGTACATACGCGGCTGTGTCCTCCTTCTTCGCGGCAGTCAGCGGCCCATGGTATCCTTCTCAAGGTAGCGAGGAATGGAAAAGGAGAAAGCTTGGACCGATCGATCGGGACGGAGAAGGACGCTCGCCGCGAGACCGATAATGGACTCGTGTGCGTGTTCCCTGGCGTCTTCGTTCCTCCCGCGAGCCAGGTATCCCTAGGTTTAAGGTAGCGTGGAGCGACGGAAAAGACCAAGGTAGACAGAGATGCTCGCGGAGACACGATAATGCCGGGTGGCCGAGAGCCCTGGCAGCCTGGCCGCCTCGTCGATGACTCGATGCTCTGTTTGTATCCGTGCGAGTCGCCGTAAGACGTCGGATCTCTCTCCTGCAAACGTACCTGTACGTTCTCCAGGTCCTTGTTCACCGTTGGCTACCTGCGCTCCGACTAGCCTCCCTCCTCTTCCCTTTCGCCAGGTCGCGTCCTTCTTTCGGGACTCCTCGTCTCACCTGTACGCAACGAAGAGGAAGATCGAAGAACGATCGAGCGAAAGAGAGACCGCGTGTCCCTCTCCACACCTCTCCGCCAAGGTACACCGCTGGATCCCAGGCGAAGTGGGAGTACCGCGGGACAGCGCTACAGGTAGACACCGCGATGGAAGAGGACGCGAAACAGAAGGTTAAACGAAGAAGCAGAGACGCGGAGAAGGAAGGTGCATCAAACGAGAAAGAGCTTAAAATGGGGAGGCGTCATAGGGTGGCCAGGTAAGCGAAGAAAGATAGGTGGAGAGGGAGAGGAGAGACTTTGGAGCGCGGGAGGCAGAGGAAGATGGAAGGAACGCGCCGAATGGAGCGGACAGAGACCAGATCGGTGTGCGTGAAAGAGAGAAGAGAGGGGGGTCCGAGACACGGAGCCGAGAGCGGGATGCTGGGAGGCGGCGGCGACGGCGGCCATGTTGCCGTATCCCGAGAGAAGAGAGAACGATCCGAGAGAGCACCGTGAGGCTGCTTCGTTTGTTGCTTGCAGCGGCTGCCCAAACTTTGGGCGGTTTAATTCTACCTGTTGGGCCGCACAGTTCGGGGTAGTGCATCGCGTTCCACCCTCGTCGTCACGTTTCCGCGATACGAGGCCATCGTCGTGTGCGTCGCGGTGTCGCACGTCGATTCGCGTTCGATCCTGCGACGACGATGTCGTCGCTGTCGCCGTTCCCGTCGTCGCTGTCGTTGCGGTCGTCGTTCTCCGTCCGCGTGCGCGTGTTGTGCCTGAAAGCCGGTGTGCAAGTGTGAATATATATCGCGGACAGACGATCCGGTTTGAGGAAAACCGTTCCTGGGGAGAGCAACAGCTCCTCGCGACTCGTCGTAGAGGGGTGCAGCGACCAAGGAACGATAGGTCACGAGTGGTCAGAGTGGACGGACCGGAAAACGAGGATAATGAGGTGCGCGTAGTGAAATTCGTGTGTTCCCGGTGTCGTCCATCCTAGTCGACCCGTGTTCGAGTCACGGGAGACAGGGTGCCTTGGCTGAAAGCCACCGTACCGATACCGACACCGATACCGACACCGAAACCGCGGTAGACGCGGTGCTGGACGCCTCGGTCCACGCTCGAAGGTGGTGACAGTATCATCCGTTGAGATGTGATCCGGAACACAGGAGGGACGCTTAGTAGTTTGTAGGAGCCCTCCCCCACCCCCACCCCCACCCCCCCACCCCCAACCCCTCCCGCCCCACAACCCCACCCCTGCCCTCGAAGCTCCCTCGCAGCAACACCCCACCAACACCCTTCGACCTACCACCTAACCACCTAACCACCTACCACTCTTGACGGGCGTATACACACACGCGTGCGCGCGTACACCTTGCCGGCGCGGCAACCACCGAGTTCTCCAAGACTACGCGCGGGTGCGCCCAACATTTCTTCCCCGCCAGTGATATCTCCTACGTTTTCTGTAACGCGAACCCCAACAAGTGAGTATGTCTTACCTGACGATTCTCGCGTTAAGCTACTTTATCGCGAAGGCTAGCTGGCACGGTGACGCACAGGTGACGCTCGGCTCACCTGCCTCGGTAAACAAGACGTGGGATCGCGTAGGCCTACGAGGATTATTAGTCTCCTCTTGAAAGCCCGCCAGGAGATTTGGAATGTCGGAGCAATCAGTTTTATCCGAATCGAATGAAACGCGATTGTTAAAAAAGAGGTGTTAAGTAAGGGGATATTAAATTCGTAACGTAGAATGGATTATTTGAGAGGAAAAGCTCGAGGTAGAACATTTACCTAATCTCTACTCTTTCGTCTAAATCTTAGTAAATAATACTCGGCCGTGTTTCGATCGATCGTCGCGCGTTCGCGTCGAAATCGACGGTGATTGGCATACGCGTCGCGGTCGTAGTGAATGGAAGCCTCGCGAGTATAATTGGCCTCGGTTTATGGTACCCGCTAATGGAACACAGCGGCCCGAACGCGTTCCATGGTTTATGTAACGCGACGGCGCGTCGAGGAACGGCGACGGTCATTTGGGGAACGTTCTCGAACGGTCCGCGTCGTCGATACTTTATCTGTCCCACTCTATCGTCTCTCTTTCAGAGACACGTGCTAATAAGTTTGCCCGCGTAGTCTCTGGCGTGATTGGATCGAGGATCTTTCCCACAACTGAAACTCGCCACTGATTCTCACTCCCGAAGCACTGAACCCAGGAAACCGTCGCCTCTGAAAAGCTCGGAACCCTCGCGTAGGAGAGGACCCCAACGCTGGGTGGTTCAAAACGGAATCGCGAGTCGCGAGGCACCCGACTCTCACACCCGGTGTTTAGATATTCACTGTCGAACCACTCGAACGATCACGGCGACCCGTCGACGATCGGATCCACTCTAGCCACCTGCCCGATGCGGTTTCCGAGCATACCGCGAGTATTCGAAGATCATTCAAAGTTTCTGTTGGTCGGGCTGCCCGAGGAGAGTCCTCCGTCTCCGGAGGCATCGTCCACTGACGCGAGGCGAGGGAGTACAGGTACTTGAAATACAAACGGACCCACGGAGGTGGGTCCAATCTGATGCAGGGTTCCCTTTGAGAATCAGGTTAGACCGGCCGAACCTGCTCCTCTGGCTTCTCGTCTCCGGTCCGCGGTTGTATACCGGCCTCGTGTACCTACTCCTTCTCTCCATTCGCCCCAATCTCCTTCTTCCGCGTAGTAGGTAGGCACCTACCTACTTCCCGCCACCCTGTTCGGCTTCTCTCTTCTCCCCGTGTCGCGGGCCGGTTCGTCTTGTTCTTCCTCGCGATCCACGCGGCCTCTGGCCTCCCTCTGGCCCACGCCACGGACAACCGAGAGGGAAACAACGCACTCTTGCCCTCTCGCGATCGACCGTTCGATCCGGACGGCTTCCTCGTCGCGTCTATTATTACGCGTGTCTATCCGTCAGCTCGTCTCTTGAATTCCAGTTTTACGTGTCTCGCCCTCCCTCGACCTCCGAGTCCACGTAGTAGGAGGAGATGGACGAGTCGAGAGAAGAGGGAACCCAACTGGTTTCGCCAACTATCCACCTGGACGACGTCCCGAAGACGTAGAATTCGTGGTGTCTGACTGGTTTCGGGTACAGATTTCTGGGTAACCCACGTGATAACTGTATCAACCGTCGAACCTGCTATTCTGGCTCACCGGGGGTATCCTCGTGATCCGCGAGCCAGCCGCCCCTAGCCGCGATGGCCTTCCTGATTCCGTTGCCGATCTCGTTCTTCCGGGACGTCAACCTGAATCGCAAAAATGCGGCTCCCTGCTTCCTGTTTCGGCCGACTTCTTCTCGATCGCTTGGCCGGTTCAACGGCTTCCTCCCTTGCGGCGTTTAGGCGAACGTGTCTCCTGTTTCGTCAGCTTTTCACTCTCGCTCCGCCTGTCCGTTCGTCTTCGATGCCGGTTTATTGCACCTGTCTATCAATGCCGCGACCGCGAAACCGTTTCCAGTTTGACGTGCTTGTCTGGTTGAAATGAATGGAACGACCAGCTGATCCCGCTGATCTGCGCGTTGCGTCATATCGAACTGCGCGGAGCCTCCGAGATTCCTCTTTACGTCTCGTTGTCAAGCCTGTCTCTCTCTCCCTCTCCGCAAAGTATTCCACTCTTTCTTACAGTCATATATTTCCAATTACTATTTGTAGTTTGTCGCCTTACTTTAACGATTCTATTTCCGCTTATCGTTTACTTTGCAGGTTCTTCGATGCTTCCCGCCAACCGTTAACAACGTGCCATACAACGCTCAGCAGCCTGTGATACGCTACTCCATTGCCTAGAATTTGTTCGCGTAGACGTAGTTAGTCCAGCCTGTAGGGACCCTGAACGAGATCGTCGCCGGAAGGTAGACAAACGAGGGGTGTGATATTGAGACAACGCGAATCTTACAGGACGCCACGATACGCCGAGGAAAGAGAACCGGAAGACAGCGCGGGAGAATGTCGACTTGCACCGACGAGGCCGACAACGGACCCCTGCACATGCAGGAGGCTCTGTCACCGGTTAGTCATATTTTTTTATTTACACTCGATTGCATGGTACTCGATAGCAGAGAAAAAAAATTCCAAATTTTCTAAGGCGTTCGTCGAGATCAAAGTTGTTCGCCAACTCCGTCAAATATTTGTACAGCCAATTGCCTCCGAAGACGCGACACCTTCCCGAGAATACCTCGAATCAGCTGTGGCGGTATCACTCACCTCGTGACACACACTTTCGTGCAAATTAGCGACTCGTCGAGTACCGTGACCGAGCTCGACGAGTTTTCGAACAAAAGTCGTGACGCATGCGAATTCCAAACTGAATATCGTCGATCGCCGAACGAGCCGGCGCGGCGGAACGGAGAATAAACGTGGCCAATCGGCGCAAATTAACAGCGAGGCAACGTTGAAGAAAAGATTAAAAAAAGAAGAGAAAAGAGCTTGTCTTTGTTCTTCGACTGCTTTTCGCTCGCGGTCCAAAAGATTGACAGGCGATTCTCGATCTTTCGGTACAAGCAGACTCGTCCATCACTCGGACCTTGGCGTCTCAGGGTCGTTCCTGAAGTTTCAACGCTGGAAACAGTGGCGAATATCGCTGAAGAGAAAACGTATAATTGTCCAGGGCCCTCCGTGCTCTCATTGTCAGACGAACGGAGCAAACTTGCTTTAAACGATGGCGACGAATGATCTTCCGCCTATTCGAACCATCGATTTTTAACGATCTCACCGCAAACGTTATCGTTAATGAAAGATATTATCGAGCAGGGTCCTGTTGAAGGTTTACGCGCTACTGGTTGGAACAAACGTAACTGCCAATAATCTTACGAGTCCGGCATTCTCGTTATTTCGCGCAACGGGTGGTACCTTGCAACGAGGAGGGGGCGGGGGAGAATGAAAGAGACACAGTGGAAGGTCAACCGATGACCCACGGCCGTGAGGTATGATTGCATTCCATGAATTGTCGAAATCGAAGGGGGCGTGGACGAGTATACCTTGACGTCGTTAATCACGACTCCCCCGTCCCCTCGCTCTGGATGAATCTCACTAGGAAAAGTACCCTCGAACCAACGACTTTACTCGCGTAGCACCCCCTGTAAAACTAACGTTTCCATCGTATCTACAACATAACAAATTTATTCACGTTTCACGTTTGCGACTATTAACTGTGCACTACACCTTATTATTACGAAGCAAGCGACTCGAGAGTAATAAAATTTTCCAAGATCCTTTTGTAAATTCATGCACGGTTTGACTGTTGACGCCTCCGCGGCGGCAACTCTAAGAGGATTCCGATAGTTCATCGCCCCGGAGTGATGTATACTACATGTATAGTATATACACGTATATGTCCTTCCCCAATGGCCACTCTTCGACTTTGAGAAGCCTGAAAAGATTTTTACTGTCACCTGGCCGCAGGTTTTTAACCTCACAATGGTATACCTGTCGCTGAAAAGTGAAACTCCGCCGGACTAAAGCCCGTTATTTGCCTGACGCTGCTCCACAATGAGAGGTCCCCGGCGCGTAAGCGGTTCCCCTAAGAATCTTCCAGGGACCCAGACGTTACGGCCAAAATCCCCGTGGAATTATTACAGTCGACTCGACTGCCAGCCACTGCACCAACCATTCCAAACGATGATATAATTTATGATAATGCGACGGCTTTTACATCGTTACGATCACGAGTCCACGCATCCCTCCTTTTTGTCTTTATTACTATCGCTCTGCCCGATGGCCTATAATTCAAGTTTCGGAATTTTGAAACCTCGTTCGCGAGCTCGATCGTGCAGGAAATGACTCGTTTCGTGGAAATTCTTATCGCGATAAGAACACCGAATAACGTCCGTAGGATAAACAACTTTACTTGTTTTCTTATACGAATAAAATTGTGCCCATATCTGGTGAGAATTTCTGTTTATCGCGTTTGTTTATATACGCGTATTTGATGTCTCTTTTGCGACTTTCATAAACACTTGCGCATCCGTAAGAGTGACATTCGTTAAGTTGACCCTTCTCCTTCGAATCGTATTATATCGTTTTATATCGTTCAATTATATTACCAACGATTCCTATAATTTTAGTAAATATTATTAACGCTCACCTTTCCCAACCTAAGGCAAAGACCAAGTTGTTGCACACGTATGGAGCTTTCTAGCAATACGATATTACCTCCACGGCGAGGATCGCGGCAACGTCGAATCGTTCACGGCTGAATTCTCTATCCAGAGAATCACCATCGAACGCTGGCATTCTTTCGTCGACGCGAAACGAACGGTACGTTCAGCCGTCCATTCGTTCCATCCTAGCCACTCGCACGCGGACCGAAGAAGAAGAGGAAGACGATTTTGCCGCGTACGATGACTCGCTGGATTTCGCGTACCCGATACTCTGGCACGGCCGTCGCGTCGGCGATCGTGCTATTCATTATCCGAGTAACCAACAAAGATTGCTTAATAGAATCCAAACGATTCCCAATTTCGTTTCTTCGTTAATCGAACACTGTTTCACTTTGATGAAATTTGCGCCGATGCACGTTTCATCGATGATTTTACGGTCGAATGGATTGGTCGAATATTAATTGAAATGCACGCTCGAGGAAACCAACGAAACCGAAGACCGTTTGAAAGGATTAGAAGAAGCTGGTCGTTACTTTTTCCTTGGGAAAAAGCATTCGCTTAACTACTCCGAGTAGTGTATAATGGAAATGGAATAATGGTAGCAAGAAATGCGACATGAACCGTTTGGAGATATCAATCAAAGATAATGGCGGCGCGGCCGAGAGATTTTTGTCGTTACGTTCACTGCAGTCGCGGCTGCAAATGCAACGTGAAGATATTGTAAAAAAATGATTTATTGCTCTGTACACATCGATCGGATTCTCGCACACACGCGATAATTATGTGAATAATATCGCAACGCACGAATGTCAACAATATTGCTCGTTCTTGCTTCTTGAATTGTGATTGATGACGGTTAAGTAATAATAAACGTTCAACGAACGGTCACGGATGATTATTGCATTCCCCGAAGATTTCGAGACGATAGTTCTTGCAGGAGTTTTTAGAAATTTCCTAGAAAACGTCGCGTCGTACATTTGGCCAAACAATTTTGGAGCCGCGGCGTCGGGCGCACCTAGCAACGCTCGTAGCACAACGGTAAACAAACAATATGAATAAACCGCGCGTGGAATGCAAAGTGCGTCCAGAGGAAAAAAGAAATGAATCGATGGAGGTATAATGATACGATCGTTGACAACCGTAAACGTTGCGAGCAATTAAAGGTATACATGTGACGTCCGTTGAAAAAAGAAAAGTAACGCGAACAATCACATGGGTATTTTCATGATTACCGGCAACTCGAAATAGTGAGAGGAAGTCGCCAAGCATAAACGCATGGATATAGCTAATAACAGTAATTTAATCCGGATCATGGGTGTCCCACTTTCATTATTCAAATGGACATTTTAATAATACCAGCGAAATTTCGCGGAGCTCCCTATAAATAAATTCGTCGTTTTATGAAATCGTGAAACGGTTAACACTCGCTAACCAGTTTTCTCTAACGGAAGAGAATTTCAAAACCGCACAATTCTAGAATTACAGGATTTTAGAATGTTTACACTCCACTCGGAAGCAGCGGAGAACAAAATTACCCAGCGCAAAAGCAGAAACGCCGACAGGTGTTCCCCTATCGCAAAGAGATGGCCGTCTTCTCGGGTGTGCGGCCGATATAACAAGGATTCAACGGAGGATAGCAAAAAGTCACGACGATCGTGTACACGCTGCGAGCCAGAGGAAGCCTGTGCCACGGAGGGAGGATGTCCGCAACAATGAACGCTGACCGGCGCGGCGTTCGCTAGGATGCGTACACCGAGGAACACTGGTTGCGTCGAGAAGCTAAAGAAAGGCCCTTAACGATTCCGCGTATCTTGGAACGCGCGCAGCTGCGTATTCCAACGACGTGATCGGCTATAACCGACCGCGGAGACGGACTGGCGCGCTGAAGAAACGACGCGACGCGGACGAGCAACGGTCGCGTATCCGCTCGCGGAGTCGGCCTCGTTCGACCAACAGACACGTCTGGTGGCTGCCGTCCGACCTGGAATAGTCTCTCACGGGGCGCAGGCCAGCAGGCCAATTAACTGTTATTATCAGTCAGTTCTTGCGTGTAAACAGTACTCGGACCTAGCCTACGCGGAAAATCCACTGCATTCGTTTCCGATCCCTCGAAACCACCGAGCTTTTCGAAAACCACCGAAAGACTGAGATTCGCTGATATCCACTGATATATAACATACAGGTAAAACTAAAGCATAAAAGCAGCGATGCGAGTAGCGTTAGGATTCGTGTTTCTGCCATCAGAGAACAATTGACTTCCACCAAGTTAGTCTACAAGTATAAAGCCTGTGAACGCTTTCTTCGTCGTTGAAACCGCAGCGTCCACACGCACGGGGAAGCCACACGACGAAAACAAAGTTGCGCAAGACACGGTTTAATCTTGTCATCTAGTCGTCGCGTATAAGCGATTCGAAATCAATTAAAGACTAAAAAGAAAAGAGGAGGAAGAGTCCGGACAAGGTCGAGCAACATCGAAAGGCACCGGTCACGAACGAAGCCCGATATTAAAAACGCTATCGCCCGGGTTACATAATCGTTCACCTTGACAGCGATACTAGATTGAATCTACGGTACAACGTCGTCGTTGAACGAGCCGTGTACACGTTATTTCATAAATCCCGAGATAACATCCTCCCAGGAGCACTACGAAATCGTGAAATATGTATTCGTGAGAGGAGTACATAACGAATCGCGATGCTCTCTCACTCTCTCCTTTTCTCCGTCCGTTCGATACTCTAGTCGTTGTCAACCGCGTGTGTAAAACGCCGTAAAAACGTAATAGATTCAGTCCCAGACCCCGTGAGTCAACGCGTTGCCGCGGTACCGCAGCATCGACGATCACGATAAATATCCCCCAGCTAGCGGCCTACGATTAGATTTCGAATCGAGTCGGTACACGACCGGCAAACTTCGACCGGAGGAGTACTTAACGTCGTGTCGCGACCGCGGGAGGCTTCGTAATCGGTCTGATTAATGCCCGTTTAAGGGAGACTTCTAGCATCGAACTCTGCGAGATGACCGACGATCGTTTGGGCATACGCCCGGTAGCTACCAGCTTCCTATGCTTCAGCTGTTATGCGTGTCTTCTTATTCTATCCGTAGACAAATTTTTTTTACTGGACACGTGCGCCGTTGATCAACTTAATTAAAAATATCGCCAGTCGCCTTGCCAATATTCGACTCTCGCTAGCGATTCGAGTTGCTTAAATATCGATTAGGTAACGCGAGATATTAATTTTTTTCGAGATCGAGAACTGGTCTATATTTCTTCCGATCGACGGCCGTAAATCCTGCACGTCGATTAATAGCGCGCTTTTCCATGCCCTTTCGAGCGTGTTACTCGCCACGAACACGAGTCTTGAGTCAGCAAATCGCATCGTTGTAGCAGTCGGAAGATTCGAAACTTTGAAGCTTATTTACGGGATCGATCGAACAAATTGTTTTACAAATCGAGTACCGATTCGATGGAGTTTCTTTCGCGACTTTGACTTGTCGTAACTATGTTACTCGTTGGCCAAGAAACGAATCAATTTAATTTTAGGCACAAATTATTTTCTTTGTTCGTACGATCTGCGAATAGAGAATCGTTTCTCCGAGACTTTCAAATCCCTCGTAGCGATTAAATAAGCCCTCGAAGACGGATCGTCAGCAACTCGGAAATGAAAGTGCGGCGCGCGAGTCCTTCCTGAATTTCGTGACGAAAAAGGATCACTTACGAAGGCGCGAGCCGCGTAATCATCGATAGAAAGTCAAATAGAAGGTGTATACTCGATCGGCGAACTTTTGATCTTTGCTCGGATCAGAGGAATACTTTAATTTATCGGTTCGATAAACGTTTCGACTTGCAACCTTCTGTCCTCAACTGTGGAATTATTCCTACCGCTGCGATATTTCGGTCCGAAGAGGGGTTAAAGAGCGCACGGTGGACGAGTTCAAGGACATCGTCGAGAACAAGAGGCTGGATGGCTGAATACGAGCATCGAGGGTGGTTATTCATGGGCCGAGTCGCAATTCTTTGGAGGCCGGTTGACGAGGGTAGATCTCGCAGAGAACTGCAGGTTGATTGAAGCCATAGGCGGATTTAATAATAGGGCAACGTTTTCTGAATAACTCTTTGTCGAGAGGCGACAGTAGGAAGACGTCTAGCGTCCCGTGAAAGTTTTAGACTCGAGCGTATCGGGAAGAGTGACTTTGAGCCACGGACTTGTGCAATTTACGCGTTACGCAATAATCCACGTACGTCGAAGAATTCCATCGCCTTTATCGGATGCAACTTTGTTCGTTTGTTATAGGTGCAGGAGGGTCCAGTATCCCCGGCGTCCTCCTCCTTGAGCAACCAGAATCAAAACGATAGCGAGCAGCAAGTGCTGCTCGCAACGATGCAGCCAGTGAACGTGCTGGACCTGCACGAGCCAGCGACGGTGCACTCGCTCCATCCCAAGTACCATCATCACCATCACCGTCACCATCACCACCATCATCATCATCATCATCAGCCACAGCACATTCAGGATCCAGACGACGTGCAGCAACGGTCCGCCGAAGACACCGACGGGAGGGTGACGCCAGGCGGCGAAACCACTTCCGGCAACTCGACGCTCGGCGTCGGAGAGCACAAGATGATCGATCTAATTTACAACGACGGTCAGAAAACCATCATGTACACCCACGACAAGGAGATCATCTACGAGAACGAAGCGGATCGCGTTCAGGTGGTCGAGTACCCGCCACCGCCACCCTCGCCGCCGTCACCGTCGCCTCCGTCGGCCGTTACGAGGGCTGGCCTGTTGCCACCAAATTGCGTCACCCCCAGATCGGGATCCACCACGGCGCTGCACTTGCATCATTATCCACAGCTGCAGCTTCAGCACGAAGACGATCTTCCGCCTAGCGTGCGTCACGCTGTCAGCGCTACAGTCCCGAATTGTGGAGCTGCAACAACAACCACTACCGTTTTGGTGCTTTCGGAACTAGTCGCGGCAGATCCAGCGGCTGGAGCCGCCGCTGCGCAGCAACTCACCCTCACCGCGGCTGCTGCTGCTGCCTCGTTGCGCGCTGGGTAAGTGTCGTGGCATTTTTCTCTCCCGTTTTTATTGTTACGAGAGGATCTCGGTATTATACTCCACCGCTGCTTACCATTCGAATGGAATTCACGTTTTTACGAGTATCGAGGGTATACGTTGAACGCACTCGCAGCGAGTTCGTCACCGCGACCATCGTCTAGTCATCGTTCGTAATCCACGGCACGAAAGAAAAGCCACGCGCGAAATTCCTACGTCGAGGAACCTGTTCGTGCCGAAACGTTTCCACTCGCGGTTTAACGATTGACAGTTCTTTTAGCAAAACTACGCATGCAATAACGCGCAGTTTAAGCTATAGAAAATAATAAAAATTCATTGCGAGGATATATGAGAAATGTACAGTTAAAAGGAGATAAAGATTGGAGAAGAGAGATGAACTTAAAGCAATGACATTCGTATAAAATTTCCATAGGTAGTCTCGGTCCTAATCCCAACGACTCGTAAAACACAGCTGACACTATTCGTACATCGTACGAACACTTGTATACGCATGTTCGAATCTCCTTATTGCGATATATCGGGACTGGAACATTATCGGTCAAATGAGAAAGCTTTCGCACAGTTTCAGCAGAACATTCGGAAATGTCGTATTCGAGTATCGGATTAGTATTCGAATTACGTTTGTTGAATATTTGAATAGCGTTCAAATGTTCGAGCGCGGTTAGCCCGAGCCCTAATTTCTCAAACCCGCAGAAGAGAACAATCGACAGCGGCGCGTTCAACGAGACGGAAAAATGGAATTCCGTGGCACAACGAACCATGGCAGCGCCAACAATTACCGATTCAATATTAGAGCGACGCGGATCGTGCCGCTGGAAGAGAACTTATCCCGCACGGTCTCGCACCTTAATAAGCCGTAAAGTATCGCGAAAAGTGTCTGTACACGCGGACAGTAGCCTGCTCGCTGGCACGGAAAAATCGGAATCGCCCTCCGCGCGTGTTCACGTTGAAACGCCGCGCACTATCAGGCCCGTGTATCAACGCCGACAATTAACAATTATTGCGCACACCTACCCGCGAGCACGTTGGATAAGTCACGTTGCCGCGTTGAATTTATTATTACGACGCGACGCGCGCGCGCGCGCGCGAAAGCATACAGCTTCACCCAAAAGCGGTGTCCTGGACGGATGCTGACGCACATGTCGCGAGGACACGGAATAATTTTCAAAATGTACATTTTCTTGTTCCTCTTATTCTAATCAGTGTCCTACTTTGCATGCAAGTACATTCGAATAAGCGCATCTCTGATGTATTACCGATCGTTTGATTCGAGTCATTGTAACTATGCGCAACGTGGCTAAAAAACCACTCCACGTGCCAAATTTGAAACGAAATCGAAACAGGCATCTAAAAACTCACGATATTTCCATACCGTGCTCGTATCTCTTCGCGGAACCGTGAAACATCGATAAACAACGTCTCACCCGGTATATTTAGAAATGACGTCCCTCCGTGCCGTTTCAAATGCTGCGCGCTGAACTATGCGCGCGCGTCCAACCGTAACACAGCGAATAATCGAGAAAAGCTGCCGTTTCCTTCGTTTTCCTACAGTTTAAAAGTAAGAACGGAATATAATTGAAAATTAAACGTTGTCGGATTCAAGTTGGCGGTATACATTGGAGGGAACCTGTAGAGATGTGCGCGCACCACGGAGTCTCGCGAACCAATAACCATTAAAACGCACACACGGCTGTCCGCGCCGCGCGCCTCTTACTCTTTTGCAATAAATAAAAATCAGCCGCAATTAATCGGTCGTAAGATATGCACGTCGAGACCTTGAGAGCCTCGAAAACAACCGTGTCTCTTTCTCTCTGCTCCTTCTTTCATCTCCCAGCTCTCCTGGCTTATTTTTCGCTCTCTCGATTATTATAAATCGGATGTTTGCCCGACCGAACTACGCAGAATTTCGACTCTTCGTTCGATTTTCTCTTTCTCGTAACGGTTGCTTACTTTTTTCAATTTTTCGTTTCGTGGATAGATCGCGACCAGCTCGAGGAATCGAAACGGTCGACTTCGAGGGTCGACGAAGAGAGAACGCGAACCACATCGTTCGAAAATTCGAGCTTCCTTTCACTTGGACGACCCACGGTCGTTCCTACGGTTTAAATGCACTCCGCGAGAGATGAAAATACGATATCTTTGGTGTCGCATTACAGACACTGCTTTGGGCGGTTATACAAATTTGTTTCATTCCAGTAACATCCGTCACGATTATTTGAAAATTATCGTTAGGAAGAAAAATAATAATAGCCTTATACATGCGTATACCGTCAGTTTTGTACACGGTACAAGCATAAAGTAACGTTGGAGAGAGTACAGCATAAATTTCTTAGACTTGCATCCTTTAGGTTACATAATCTGTCCTACTTAGATCACGAGTATAATCCAATATTAAATATGCTCACCGCAACGTTGGTAGATCGTGGAATAGTAGCAGAACTGACCTTTCTCCTTAACAGCATTAATGGACAGATCGTATCTTCACTTTTATGAAGTCTTATTAACTTTCACGTAGCACCTTTTACTCGCAAGCCCGAGCATGTGTCTACGTTTTAATTACTCGACCAGTTACTTGTGCAAAAAGAATGTAAATAATTGAAAAGCGCGGTTAGAAATTGAAATCCCTTAAACGATAAAGCAACCGTTGATCAGATTAAAATATTTGGATCATCTTGCCGTCAGTCGACGGTGGAACCTGTCACGAATCGAGGTACGTCTCAGCAACCCTCTGTAAGCTACTTATTCCGGAGCTTAAACACACGCGTCAACGAAATCCGGTCGGATTCTCGATTCTTGGCGATTCAATCGAGCCTTCGTAATCTGCTACTCGCGTTGGAAGAAAGAAACGGTCCGAAAGGAGAAGAAGAATTAATTCACGCGTCGACCTTCGAACGCATCGTAATACCCCATCGACATCGCGCAGATTTTTTGCCGATTCGCTCTTCCTCAGGAAAAGGACTCGGAAGGTCAGTTTATCGCGACTAAACTGTGGACTTTATACGCTTATGCGCAATATCGGGTAACGATACCTAAATAAATTCCTACACCCAAAAGGAAAAAATGTCAACGTGGTCACGAACAGCTCGTGTTTTCCGGGTTCGGGGTGCTTTTGCAACATAGGCGATCTGCGACGTGTTCTCACGTATCCAAACGACGATTATAACTTCCTTCGTGTTTCGTATGTACTTACCGAGCGCGCACAGAGTCTCCACGGGAGCGGCTGGTTGCGAAATGAGAAGCTAAATTGTGATACGCGGTATAAAATTTAAATTACGCGACGAAGAATACGGCCAGGCCGTGAGCGCGATCGAATTTGCATATATTTCGCGCAACTCCTGACTGCGCTCGTTGCCCTCGTCGAGCACGAAATTGCTCGGTTAACGTCCGACCATTTCTCACGCACGAACAAATTTTCGCAGAAAACGTCTTTGCCCGAAGAATCGAGCAGTATTCCTCGATCGAATTCAAGTTTCGAGTAACGAGTCGTGAACAGCCGAGTATGCTTATGCTGGAATAATCTTATTGTTCGAAGCAACAACTACGATAGTTGTGTATTCTATAAATGAAATGTTCGCAAAGAAAATCCAAGCAGAAGGTAATCAACGGAACTTGCGTTGCATAACACCGCATCAGCCTCCATTTTAACGGCAAAAAACCCTCGGACGCGTTGCAAATCTCTGGGACGAAGCGTTGCGGAGCTAACTATAAACGCAGACACGGCCCGCGGGGAAGACTGTCAAATAAATAATCCGCCGAAAGCGTGAGCTGGCCGCTCGGCTCGCGCGTGTATTGTTCCCTCGTGACGTCACATCCTCGAAAACACTATTATTATAGGCATCGTTCACCCACCTCCGACGCATTAACATACATTACAAGCGCGCGCCCCTCGAGCGGTTCTCGCTCTTCTGCGGACGATCGCGATTCCATCTTGGCGGATTTATTAAACCTACTCCGCCGTGCTTCCTACACTTCGTTTCACGATTCGGCCGAATACACGCGGAGAAAGAAATCCTTTAGCTCTTTTTAACGATAAACGACTGCCAAGAGAGTCGATGGATTACAGATTGTACGCAAAGTATGGAAATCGTGCTACCGATGCTCCCGTTATCGATAACGCAACTTGAGCGACTCAAAAAACGTGGATTCGATTCGAAGTAGCACAGGAAGCGTCTATGGTTATTTTCAGAGGGCAAATTTCCTGTTAGTCGAGCCCCCCGCTTTGCGCAGCTCAAACGAGCTCTCGGCTGGCTCCCCCTCTGGCGATTTTTATCGATCGATGTACCAGTACGACATAATAATTTCTTCTTTACATTGTTCCCCCTTCGAGGTCTCGCGGCCCCGGAAGCCGCAAAAAGTCGAGAAGCGCGCATATATGTATACAACGACGGTGGCGGGAGGCTGAAAACGCAACGGATCAAAGGCGCCTCCGAGCTGCGCAAGAAGCGGGTACGGCGACGAGCAACGAACTGTCGGACACGAATGGACAGGGGGAAAGAGGGGAAGCAGAGCGCTTTCCGCGAACGAAGAGCTTTTTGCGTCGGCGCGCCGTCATTACAGCAATTTGGAGCGCATACGAAACGCTGGGCCCCCGGTAGTACGAAAATTCGCGAAACGATCTTCCGCAATTACGGTTCATACGACTGCTTTGCGATTCATGAGCTCCAGGATGGGTTCCATCGGGTTCGGAGAGTCGTCGGCGACAACGTTCTTACAATTAGTCGTCCAAAATGTTGGAATACTCGGACGAATTTCGACTATTCGAGTTTTTCTTCGATCGCGCGCGGTTCGGTACGATCACCGGAGCTTGACGGCTCCGCGATATCGGGGCTAATATCCGGCTCTAAAATTAGAAACGTCGTTGAGGATTTCCCAATATCGTGCCCCCCACCCCTATACTTGTTGTTTTTACTTTCTTCGTTCGTTTCTTCTCGGTTCGGTCGGCACCGTGGAACTCGCGGGTATTACGATCATTCACGAATGGAAATCGACTGACGTAAAGACAAATTCTGTTCGCGCCGGTGAGTGATTACGATACGGCTCGGCACAACCGAGATAGCGGCGTGTGTCGAACGTGTCGACATTATTTCCACGGGATACATACGCATACAGAGATACGTGTACCCCCTCTATGGCAATTTTTTCAACGTTTTCCGTATCTAGATCTCAGCCGGATTTACGCGTGAACGCGCGCTTGGTTTGACGAACGCCATTGCAATTTTTGATTGATACACGATAATATCTAGGTTCTGAACTTTATATTTTATTGCTTAGATTGTTTTCGCGTTGAGATGATGTTTCGTTCGATGTCCGTTAATCCAACGAAACAGTCTTTTCGTCGAAGCAAGTAAAAAATAAAAAATAAGATAGAATGTTTCGTATCAAGTTACAGTGGTATACCGAATGCACCGCAACGAGTAACCTAGAGTTAAACGTTTCTATCTTTCACATTTTCTTTCGATGTCGTGATTCCCGATACACTCTCGACGCTCCTGCTCCGTCCTGCGATTTCCCAAAGCATTTTAATTGTACCGCGGATGAATGCACGTACAGCCTCGCGGCCAAAGAACTCCAATTAGTCTTCGCTGTGGTGTCCTTATGCTGCCTTAGGCCGATAAAAACTAATGCCGAAATAAGGGAAGAGAACAGAGAGAAGTCTGGTGGCTCGCTGGCGCGCATGCGTGCGTACGTGCACGCCACGCGCGCAAGAAAATCCTCACCGATACATGCCTCGCGAGCAGAGATCACATACCTAAACGTATTACTCATACCGAGGTTCTCCAGGCATCCTCTCGCTAGCAGCCCTCGAGACTCACGATCGATACGCGTACCTCTTGAACTTTGCTGGCTGCATTACGATGGATTTCTTGCAAGAATTTACTTTTTATTCCGTCCTATCGTATACTCGATCGACGAAAATTTTTGGCCAACTCGCAACGAACAGGAGAACATCTTGTAACTGAAATAGCAAATCTTACGTTGAAAAGAAAATACGCAAGTACGTAAGTAGACTCGCCTCGCGATGAGTTTCAAAGTAAGAGTTTAAATATGAGCGAAACACAAAGGAACCTTGTCTACCGCGCGTATTAATTTAAATACAAACGCTTGAAGTAAAGTCTTTTCATTAAAATTCCCATACGTTGAAGTGTGGCACTTTGAAGTTGATCTTTTTGCGATCCGAATTGAAACGCGGACACGAAAACGAGAGCGAAGAACGCGAACCATAGGTGAAGAGAAAAGGACGAGGACGCGAGGGCAAGATGGCCGCCGTACTCCAGTCCTGTACGGGGAAAAGCGTCGGACCTCCGCGTTGTCCGTCTCTCCTTTTAATTCCCACCGGTGTGTCCTTCGTTTCTGCTCCCCCCTTTCCCCTCTCGGTCCGTCCACGTCTCCTCTTTTCGAAACCTTCGACGTCGCTGGTTGCGTTCCGTGCTTGGTCCATCGGTGGTTCCACTGGCGCTCCTCCGCATGAAACTCACCTCCCCTTGCTCCGTTTGGCGTTCGATCGCCATAATGTCCACGTGATCGAGTGTTTTGTGCGATCCGCTACCCAGAAAACAGCCGCAAAATCAACGATCTGTACGTTTATCGAATTACGATGCTCTCCTCCGCTCCCTTTGTCTTTTCCTTCCGATGGCGTCTCTTTGTCCTCTTTCGCGGCGGTCACGTTCCTCGGATTCGATCAGTCCAGCGTCGTCTCTTTCGGGCGACAGAGTCTCAGAGGTTGTCCGACCCGACGTACCGATCGGAATGATCGAAAAAGATCGATTACGAGGAGAACGATGGGGCGAGACCCTGTTTCCAACGAATTCCCCTCTCTTCTCGCAAGCGTCCTTCCTTGTTCGAGACGATTTCTCTCCTTCCTCTTCTTCTATTTCTACTATTATTTAGGAGACCTCGTGCCAGAGCACGCAATAAACATAATTTCTCTCTGTCTTTCTAGGCTCGTCTCGCTCGTTGTTTCGCTGGCCGGGGGTGGGGGGGAATTACGCAGGCCGATTGGAGGGTTCTTAACGAGGCTCTCATTACCACGAGTTCTTTTGTCCCGCGTCCGCGGCTTTATGATTCGCGAGAATCGACGGTGCGCGCACGCTGCCCTCGAGCAGCGATTAATTCGCATGATTATAATAATTCCGACGCTACCCGATGGAACGTCCGACGCCGCGGTCGAATCCGCGTGGCTGTCACGTAAGGTCGTAAATGCACGGGGTGTGCCGCGGTTTATGCTTAACAATTTTATTATCATATCGTCGCTCGCCTGCTGGATTAAAGTACACATTGCACGGATTAATTGCGCGCCCCGCGTTCTTAACTGCTTTGGCGGACGTTATGCGGTGGCAAGGCAAAGAATTCAGCTACTATAACGGATCAGTACGCGTTCGAGTAAGCGGCAATAATCATTGAGATGTCTGGAGGCGTTCAGATATAATCAAAGGCTATTCTTGCCTTATCTATTCGATGCGATCTTTTCGATGAAATTTTAATATCGTCGAAGACTATGCTTGAGTTTTGTTTTAAGAATTGCCCAAGATCAACCTTTCTGTTTCGAGGTCTTCGGAAACCGATCGCAACGTTTCTCGTTCTGCCGCAAATTTCTTCTTTTGCTACCAGCCCGAAGACATTTCGCATTATCGTACGTTTTCCATGAACCTCGTGCACGTGCACGTTATGCGAGAAATAATTGATTATATCGCGCTCGTTACGCCGCGCCCAGGGGCGTCCGATCCGCGCGCACGAAAACCGAAGAAATCCATCGGCGCCGAACGCAACGACTGCAATTACTCGGTCCACGGGAATTGTACGAATTCGCTAGTCTAAACGAGCCGCGATACCGTCTCGCTGTGATTATGGTGTTTCGCGGATCTAATATTACGAGCGTGCTCCGTGGCCAGTCGCTCGCTCCTAGACGGACCCGTAATGATCATCGTGCGGTCTCTTATTACCCACATAGTATAAACACCGGTGCTGTCTGTACAGCTCCGTTTCGCTCGATCAACGAACTAGAAGCGATCTCATTGGCAAATTACGGTTACGTGGACGCCGAGCGAAATGGAAGGTGTCGAAGAAGCTTGCATTTTAATGACCTATCGCTAGCAGCGATAAAAGGTGAAAGTATAAATCGATCATAGAAGAGGTAAAACTAATCGCAGAGCGTAGTGATATTTTTTACCGTGTACTTTTATCGTCGTGTGCAAATGTATTCACGTATGTAACCAGAGTTGCATTTTAAATGCTATATCGCGTATGGTTCTTCGCGTTTATCATAACATCGTTAGACTGGTTTGTCATTTGCATATGAACAATGTACCTTTATTCGTTCTTATAAGTTAGTCGCTGAAACAAAAGCATGCCTGCGCTTGCGCGTTCTCTGTTCTTTAAAAGATCGTTTCCCGTAGATCGCTCTCGAACGGTGGGTAGCGTTCAAGTCTATGCCCAACTTTGACAACGAAAATAAAATATAAAAATATAAAAACGCGAGGGAAACGATATCAAATTACAATGACGTTAATGCCCAAACGCTATCAGGCTTCCTAACGAATCGGACACCTGCCAACTAAAACATGCTGGGCGACTCATAGGCGTCAAAACTTGTGTAAACGGACCAACAGGTGCTAGGCGTGGAGATTTGAATTCCAAAAATAAAATCAAACATCGATGGCCGAGGTGCGACACGAAGCAGGAAATTACCGCTTCGTTCCCGAGCCGTCTGTCGGTAGCAGAAAAATCCCGTCGAGATCATAGCAATTGGACGCAATACTCGTTATCGCGACGGCGCGGGCGCGGCGGGGACACGTTCAGGCTCGAACGACGCCTGTAATAACCGGTCGCGTCCTCTTAGTCGCGCCGCGCCGTGGTCTGCCCACGTGGAGAACAATCGTGCCGCTACCGTTTGGACCTTCGCTCTTTCATCTTTTCTTTTTGACTATGTATTCGATAAGAAAGACACGAGTGAAAAATCGTCGAAATAGTAGCTGCTCGCGCACATTGCGTTCATTCGTTGGCTCACAATTAGTAGTATCCAACAGAAGCGGAACGATTAATTAATTGTGACAAGCTGAAGATGTAGAAATTTACAGACAGTTACATTAACGTCCTCCGTTTTTTTTTAAATATTCGATCTAATCGATCTTCCAGCACAACCGAAGAAACGTTTACACGCGTAATTAATTCGCGTCTTATACCAGAGCTCGTCAAACTTTCACGTTGCGTCACCGTTCATCTCGAAACGCTTACGACTGGCGCCAGGTCTTCTCGCTGGCCAGCAATGTTCGTCGCACGCGCGTAAAGGGACCAACAAAGCAGGAGGACGCGCAAGATTTAAGCCCCTTAAGTGCATTGGACGTAAATCACGCGCTCCATTTTACCCTTGCTCGATTTATTGGCCACGCTTAACGCGATAATCAATTCAAATTGTTGCACGCTCGGCTCTACCGCTCGCGATCAGCTTCGCGCCGAACGTTTCTGCTCGTCTGTCCGAAAAAATCTAAGGGGGGGTTCTAATCCTTTCAAACGATTTAATCAGGTTTCAAATCTTCATCGCGTATAATTTTTTTAAAGCAACCTAGTATTTATAGCTTTTTTGGTGGACGACAACCAGTAACTTCTAATCGACAAGATGTAAAACGTGAAATACTTGAAACTAACTACTGAAACTACCCCAGACTGAAATATTGATTTGATTCGATCATTTTAATGCCGTTATCGAACCGACGCCACTTATGGCGTATATGACGCATAAACGAAACCTTAAACGAGAAAAGTTTCGATTAAAGAGAAATAAAATCAGACTAGGAATTCGACTCGATTCTCCTACGATTACCCAGGAAAACTCCGTTTCCCAATTAGCCAGCATTCCCGACGAGCAGACGCGCGTTTCCCCGTAAAGAGGGCTAATTTAACGCTTCCGGCAATCTCGGCGATGGCGACAGACACGAATTCAATAGCGTGTCGTCTTCCTGCACCGTGGAAAATCGTTTTAACGGTAAAACGTCCTCGAACCGTTTCCTAGGAAATTATCGCGCGTAAATCGCCACGACCAAACGATTCCCCCGTCGCCGATCGATGGACATCGACGTCATGGAAATTGTTCAGATGCGACAAGGAGGTAAACAGGAAAAGGCAAAGACTAGGGATGGGATCGATACGATTAGTTATCGACGATACTCGATACTCGAGTAAATCGGTAGCAAAGTAGCTTTTAATTTGTACGATTCTTTAACGTATAATTTCTTCGAGTGTCCAACTCGATTAGTAAATAAGGACTAATAACTACGGTGATTACGTTTCGTCTCCTTCCGCGTAGGTTATAATTTACGAGGCGCTATCTATAGTATTGATTCGGTATCGCTTCCATCGCTAGCTAAGGCAGGAAAATAGAGAGAGAGAGAGAGAGAGAGAAGAAAAAAGGGAATGAGAAAAATGTGGCGCGCATGCACGGTTTGTTAATGAATGCGAGCGTAATCGAGCGATTCGAGATCGGCTCGTTAACGAACCCCGAAGCGTTACCCTCTATTTACCACAGATTCGCGGTAACCACTTGCCACGATATTTCATCGATATCCCAACGATCGATATCCATCGTCCGTGATAATTATCAGTGGTTGCCGGTGTAACGTCGCGGCGATACTTTACGGCCGTGCGCGCGATTGCCGTGGCAATTATAGAACCCGGTTAATGAATGAAGCTGAAATCAACGCGGCACCGGGGTCGTTTCATAACGCGGACTCGTAATTAATATAATCGCGTCTGGATATCGATTCGACCACCTCGCGGTACCGTGTGCGCGAAAGCACATGTTCTCCTACGAGGAGAAAGGACAGGTGTGGATATCGCTTTTGGTTATAGTACACGCGTACCGTTATCAAGCCCCAAAATGTCTCGTAGAAATGGACCACCGTCGTACGAGAAATTGCAGCTTGAATTTTGTTTGTTTAGCTGTCCGTTAACCGTATCAAGAAATTGAAACATCGTTGATAAACTGTTTGCGATAACGATAAAGTTGGTAATCAATCATTTATTTTTTGATTATCGTTTAATTCTTTGTCGCATCGCATCGTAAGGAAACTGGATGCAAAAAGGAAAGAAAAAACGAGCTAAAATATGTAACAGACTGGTTATGCCACGGCGAATCGTGATGAAAAACGAAACGAGCCATTGGGAGTTATCGCCTGCTCGCGTAATTTGATTTATCTGCGATTGAACGAGCGAATTAAAGGTTTTTCGCTCGGTCAGTTTTCACGCTCGACAGATCGAACTGCGTTTAACGCGAGTTAATCGCCATACCATGATTTTTCTCGCTCAGTTTTTGCTTCCGCGGCGCGAGTACGTCGCTCAGGAAATATTGAAAGTATAGAATCGAACGATGACAACTTAACCGTTTATATATAAGAACGAAAGTGTAGTTGGTTACTATGAATACAAGTATTTACATAAACGATTGATCGATAGTTGGTCCATGTCCACGCACATAATTTATCACAAGAAATGATCGTACGTCTAAAGGATTTATCCCTTAAATAATCATCATCGAAATTCGATGCATAACAAATGGATTTCCCAGTCGGATCTTAAACGAGCCTATCGAACGTCGCAGTTCCCTAAATTTATGCGTCTCATTCTCGGTAAAATTCCAAATCGAACGAGTCATGCCGAAGAACTTAAAACGTTTAACGTGCCTTAACTTGTCCCAGATCGCAAATATAAACGCGAGACATCGAATCGCAACTACAACAATCACGTGGAGCAATATCCATGGCGAAATAACCGAAAAGTAATTAAAAAGAAAGAAATGGAAACGACCAAAGCGCCAAGACCCGAGAATCGGAATTCCGTGAACGGCAATAAACGTTGATCGTCGACGATTCGACAAACACGGGGAAACAACGTCTCCTCGTGATTCATCGGCGTCCCTAAAATAGAGGTGATGCGGCGTCCTTATTGGCTGAAATTTCCGTCTTAAATCTTGCCAACCGTGTGTTAATTGCCAATCGTGAAAAACCTTTCCTTTCTTTTTTCTCGATCCACGAGGATACCGTAAAGGCTTTATTGGATCGTCCGCAATTGTTCACATTTTATGGCATCCACGAAAACGCTATGCATATACGCGAACGAACGTCGATTTCCGTCGAAAGGTTCGAAAAAAGAAAATCACCGGTGTCGAAAGCGTTCGGGGTGCAGCAATTACTGGTTTATGCGCTCTTTGCTGGGGTCCTTGGTTTCAGGAACGAACGAAGATGAGAGATCGCTAGATCTTCGAAAGTAATGGGTACCGGTTCGATTTTGATACTTTGCTATCTGTGGAGGAGGATGGCTCGCGAATCGCTCGATCTCTCCGTTACATCTGAGGTGAACGAGTCTCCGGGTTGCGGAACGGAATAATTCTGGAGCAAATGAGGAACGAGGGACGCTCGCGTCCCGAGTATCGACGCGCGTAAACACGCGTTCACGCGTGTGCGTGCACGTGTCATTGACGTTCCCCTTTCGTCGTTCCATCGCGACTATACCGTCTCCGTCTCGCATCGGAGCTGGTTCTCCTTGCCGTCTTCGTTCCTCTTAGCTGAGCATGGCCGAAGTGGCGTTCGAGTCTGTCTCTCGCGACCCGCGGTAAGCAAAGCAAACGACCTTCCGTGGAATCTGGACAACCTGTCTGCCCGCCTGCAGCCGCCGAGACCAGGCCTGCACTTGTTCCAGCGCCTCGGTTCCGTTCCTTCTCTCTCCCACCGGCCTGGCTCTTTATCGTTCCTACCATCCGTCTCGTTTCAAAGCGCGCTGCTAACTGCACCGAGGGTGTTCCGGGGCGACCCTTTACTTGTCGTTAACCACTGGAACGCGCCGATGGGACGTATGAATGGGATTGCCGCGGACCGTTTCACCTACGAGCCGCGAGAATTCGAACCGGGAATTAAGCTTCAGCTTGGAAGGACGTGTGATCGAACGCGAACGCGAGTTGGCCCTTTTTAGACAAGATTCGTTGCAGAGAAAATTCAGTTCTGCAAAGAACTCTACTCCTCTACTCGCACACGAGATTCCGTTTGTTTAGACAACGTATCCACTCCATCATTGGTGATCGTTCCATTATCTCTATCGTTAACTATCGTTCCATTTCGATTCTTTTTATCGACGTAATCGTGTCAGAAATGTCTCGCGCAGACTGAAAAACAAACGAGGGAACAGGTTCTAATCAGAAGCTGGCTGGAAATTTCACAACTGATTCGCGAATCAGTGACATATTTTGAGTTTGCTGAATGGGTTTTCATTAGAGATAGTTTACGAGAGGTTTCGAAGACACCGGATACCCACTTCACTGTGCTGTCTTCTGTAAAATCAGAGAAAGCTGGAGAACCGACGTGCGTGGCTCCGTTTACATACGCGTATCAAACGCGCATGGCCGCTTCTCTATGCGCGCGATGTGCCTGATGCTCGTATCTGCCTATTCATAGTCAGCGGACATGGGTGTGTTTCTGCCTCGCCTCCATCCTCCAAAGAATTCCTCGCGCAGGATTCTTCCGTCTCTTCCTGGATAGCGCGTAGACGAGCCAAACTTTCAAACCGTTTACTGCTGCGCAAGTTTGTTTATTTGTTTAAAAATGCGTTCGATCGGTTGCCAAACATTCGAAACGCGATGTAACCGTCTTCGGAGGACAGCGGTTAAGAGTTGCGGGTCCAACGGCTCATTCCTCCACGATTCATTGTTCCCCCAGGTAATTCAAGAACTCTCCCACTCGATTCAACGAATGTACCGTGCTTTCCCCGTGGTATCGCGAGGTGTCCAACGCAAAAATCTCCGACACAATCCGCAATTCAACCTGAACGTGCAAATCTAACTTTACCGCGACATCGCGAAAACACAATGCAGCGAGCATCCCCGAAACAGGACGCGGAGACGGAGCTCACGGTTCTTCTGGCGATAAAAAATTCACCGCGGTATTTCATTCTCCGCCGAAGAGCACAATTGACTCCGTGGTGGACGGAATCAAGGAGACGTGGAAGAGGAGCGGCGAGGAGAAAGGTGAACGCCAGCTGTCCGAACGAATCCACGGTCAAGCTTCTTTTTTTCCACCACGGTTGTTGAACGACAGCTACGAAGAGAGCACAATCGGCCGGAATTAGCGGGCCTTGTGCTATCTCGCGCATTGTTCGTCGACGCGCTTTACACGCGTGGTGCTAACTTTCCATGCTCCGATCCCCAGGGATGCATCAAGCTACGGGTTTCGAGGATCCGAGGATTAAACGAAACGTTACTTCGTTCGAGAACACCGATTCGGAGTACAAGTACTCGAAACTATTTGTTCGAAGAAGGAACCAATTAATGTATCGTGCATATATTTATGCATACGGAATTAATGATAGATTTAAAAAATATAAATATTCAAAGGCAAACTATGTCAAGTCCAGTCGTCTTGGAAATATAGGTACCTATATAGCTTACCTAATGTTGTGTTCTTAGGTGGCTTTCAAGATGCGATACATACAGCCCAGGGATCTATAAAATCTTAATCCGGCACTGCTCGACGCATGGAGGAGCGCGCGCGCGAGTCTCATGCATATCATCCGACGCCTGCGTACCGCCGCGTCGCATCGCGTCGTCCAAGCAGCTGTTTTTCTTACGTCACTGTAAAGAGAGGAATGCTTTTGATTTATGACGGTTGAGTACGTCGCGTCGTCTCTCTTTCGCGTTCGCGCTTCGTCTTCGCTTGTTGCAGTTTCAAGCGAGCCGCGACAATTGCGATCTTGCATGCACGGATGAAAAGGGGCGTGGAACGCTTTTTAGCGCCGTTTGCTCATTACGGGGAGACGAGGGTATCGTTTTTGGTCGCGATTTCGCTGGAATTCGACTGGAAGGTATCGTACAAGCGGGCATCGAGAGTAAATGGCCAGGTGAATTACCTGCCGTTTCGATTGCCTGGACGATTTAGGGGAGAAAAGTAAGCTGTGGTTTATTTAATAACGATTCTCGAATGTAGAGTAACGTAAATTTACTAAAATGTAGTTTAATAAAGTCACGAGTGAAAAATGATACTGTCGAATTTTGAGTGGTTTAAATGCGTGGTCAGAATAGCGCGGTCTGGAGATTTCAACGCATGGACAGACGAGCGCGCACTGGAGACTTTAACGCGTGGACAGAGCAGTGCGTGCGCGCTCTACACGTTAGATACAACACAGAGTATCACTCTTCGGAGATTTCAACGCGTGGTCATGGAAGTGCGCTCTGTATATTTCAATATGTAGTGGTAGTGTATCGCATTCTGGAGATTTCAATGCGTGAATGGAACAGTGCGCTCTAGATATTTCAACGCGTGGTCAGAGTACGCCACGCTGGCAATTTCAATGCATGGAAATAGAGTCTTCGCCGAATACAAAGCTTTAACCGATGACTCGAACCGCGCGAAAATATATAAGATTTCGAGAGAGTAACAAAATCATTCTACTCGATATTTGTGAAAGAACATACCGTATATCGCGCAGCTATAAGGCCAGTATTTATGTAACGAAATGAACGTAATAGTAATACGAGCGTTGCTCTAATGACTCCGATGTATAGCAACAGTGTTCCATCGTGGCGCTCAAGGTGTTAATTGGTAACCTGAATGTTGCAAAAAGCCGCGACTTAAAAACACCAACGTGCACTTTCTCCGACTATGCGATTAATAAACCTTATCACTTGCGCTGACAGTGGCAAGCCCCGATCAAGTTGATGCATTTTTAACGTTAAAATTTTCGCGCGAACCGGATGCTCCACTTTCGTTTAACGCTCGTTATTCCAGTTTTATAGTCACATCGAAACACTTGGCAAATTAATTAAATACCACACATTCGTTCGTTGCGTCTGATTAGTATTCGCTTGTTTTGACACGAGCAAACTTACTTCGATAAATTAATAGCTCATTCTAAGCTAAATAGTCGTAAATCGAGAAAGAATATTAACAAGCGTGGACGAGCCCTGAAAGATATCGCATATTCCCGGCAACGACACGCGATCAAGTTGACAAAGAGGTTTCCTCTGCAACTGGGTGATTGCCTCGAGAACTCGAAATACAAAAAGACACCGATGAGCGCGGAGGTTATCGTGACATAATCGCGAAGCCATTCGAGCGTCGATACGTCACAGCTCGTTCATACGTCGCGATTAGACGCGACGGTTTTGGTATACGTGATCATTGACCTCGATTTCGGCTCATTTTACTGGGAAAATCAACTCGTAAGACGAGCTGTCTTTTTCTTCGAACCATTCCAGTGGAAAAAATGTCATAGCCACGAAACGAAGCAACGAACTTACACCATTGATTTCGAGCTCCAATTTCAATACTAGTTTTCGTGTCGAAGCTAACTGTGATGCTGCAATTAGTCCTGTGTTATTAGCCTATTTTCATTAAATAACGACTTATAATTAATGGTAAATGTCAAACCGCACGCTACTCTAGAGAGTTGAACCTTGGAATCCCCGAGATTACTACCAGTTACTTCACCGCTCTTTCAATGGATCTTCCACTCAACCGAGTCCTCGACGCCTCGCATATTATTTGCAGAAAATTGCAATTCTAAAATTTGTTGCTCAATATTTTAGTTTACTATTTATCGAGAGGAAGTGTAATATTTGCGTTAGAAAAGGAATGTTTGGCAGCCATGATCATCGAACACCCAGGTTCTCGGAGATTTATAATATTTTAAACACACGTTTCCTGGATCCCGACGGTAAAACGACCAACAAGTCGTGCGTTATCGAGACATAATCAGAGAACCACTTCAAAGTCTGTGAACGTCGCTAGTTCAACATGATCAAAACGAAACTAGATCCAGCGAGAGCGTCGTCGCATCGATCAGGACGTCGCATCGATTTGCATGCGCGTTAACTTTGCTAAACCATTTAGATAACGCGTTCGTTGAAAGAAAAAGAAAATCACCGTAAAACAGTCGTTTCGTTCCCAGCAATTTGAGCCTTGAACAGCCGATTTTTCCACCGTGGGCTGAGATATTTTTATTAAATCGCACGTGGAATCTCTGATCATTCGTAATTCGTGACAGTTATCGAACCCGAAATTACGCGTCGAGAAACGAACATGTAATTTCCTGGCACCGGGTGAAATGACTACGTGATTCTCGGTTCTAACGCAAACTGCCGCGATTATCCTCGCATTCGTTGCTGGAATTCGTGCATCGATACCGTTTGTCTTCGAAGAAACGATTGCGGCACTGGAAATCAGAGGAATATCGCGATTTCCCTACTGGCAAATATCTCGTATATCGTGGCCAAATGAAATTCGTGGTTGAATGTTGGCGAGATTTTTCGTTCGATGGATAGAAATCATCCGACTAAAAGCAATAACGCTCTCATCACCAGCGATCGGAGTTGATCATCCATGGATTTCGCGACGTCCGTAGGAGATCGGCCTCCGGGTGGCTGGACGCACACGCATCTGGTCGCGTGTATGGGTGAACGATAGGAGAAAAGGGACCTAACCGGAGCTAAACCCATTTATCGCGCGAACCACGGTGCTTTCAATGAGAAGCACGCGTGTTGGAGGAGGACAGAGCAGGAAAACCGGGGAAAAAGAGAGAAACGCCGCGGACGGTGGGCCGAACGAAGTCGAGACGGCGGGAAGAAGTAGAATGAACAGAGATAGCGCGAATTGACTGGAAAGAGAGCAAAACAGAGACGGAGAGAGTATAAAACTCAGCGAAAGACAGAAGTCGCGCGCGACAGAGACGACCATAGTTGAGCTCGGTAAACCAGTGGTTCTTAACCGTTTCAAGCTCTCGTCAGAATTTGTACTTTTGTACTTTCAGAATCTTTTTTAATATCGATGCCTAACGACTTCGAAGCAACTTTCTGGGCATACTTTTGTTTTTTCCCAAAAATCTACAAATGCAAGACAGAAACGACCGTGTTTGGCTTGCCAGGATTTTCCACGCTTTACTAATCACAGATGAGAAACAGTTGAGTTTTTTTTATTCGTTATCAAAAATTTGTATCCGATTAAGAGTTTATGCCCATCTCTGCAGCGATTAAGAGTCACTGGCATAAAGAAAGACGATGACGCTCGGTGCGAGTAAGCGAGAAGCGGGAAAAGAGAGCGCAAGTAGCTATACTCTGCGTGTTGGTACACGCGTGCACTCGCACGCCACGGTTGGAGAGAGAGCAGAGAAGAAAGAAAAAGAGAGTAGAGCGGAGACAGGGCGTGGTCCAGCCTTGCTCTTACTTATAATTATATTTATTCGCGCAACGTATGTACCTATAGCGATTGATATACGATCGCGTCGAGGTCTCGACTTACCGCGACGGTGTCTGGCGTCCATCGGACGCGACGCGACGGAGGGTTCTTCGTCGCTTGACGAAAACACAGGTACCTCTCGCAGTTCGTTGTTGGCATGCAAATTTAACGTCGAGCCGAAATTTTTATCGATCTTTTATTCTTTTTATTCTTCGAGGAGACATTCGCGGATACTCGTAAAAATCGTAAACCCTGTTACACGCCGAGATAACGAGCGCCTTGACCTTTTCCAGCAGATTTTTTGATTTATCAAGCCGGACGTCTGGATGCGAGGAGGTCGAAGGCTGTTGCCACTCTGTAGCGCTGGCTCTCCTCAAATCTCCTCTTTCGTTCGTACAAATTTTTACACCGTTTCCGCGATATTCAAATGCTACGAATAGAATTCGTACGACGATTGCTACGAAATGAACGTATCCACGATAACGGGTAGCACTTTCTCTGGAACGTAACGCGTCCTTTAAGACACGGGTGCGATATATAAATTTTTCCATAGAAACTTTCTGTCCTCGTTCGAGAAAATTAACGATCTTGCGTAACGACAAATCTCGAATCCTTGAAACCGTCGGTTTTTCCGACGAAACACGGCTACCGGTATCTAGCAATGAATGTAAATTCAATCATTCAAACATAAAAATGAATGGGGCTGGGAAGCGATAAGAGTGAAATTTTACCCATAACTCGCTGGCAGCGCGGTGCGAGTTTGTTATCACTGCTCGACAAGACTGTGGCAAGTCTACACGCTTTACTTTCACGGCTGTAAATTCGTCGTAGACCGAACGACGTCTTTCTGCGGGAGGTATCGACTCGATGTATCAACGGGTATAATTTACGCGAACCTTTAAAAGGCACGGACAGGCATTTAAAAATGATAGATTACGCGAACCCGCGTAAGGCGACGCTAGCATGCATCCCATAAATGACTTCACGGGTACGGACGTTTCCTGATATCGCATGAGACGCGACAGAAATGTGTTTCCACCTTAATGGACACGTGCAAACGTCCTAGACGATTTCTACTCGGGACGGGACGCAGAATAAGAGAGAATTCCGACCGTCTCTGTCCGAACGATTCTTCAACGAGATCGCCGGCACGATCGTTCGTTTCAACGAAGCCGTTTTTCCTCGCCGCGGTCGTCCCGTCGTCGATGAACACACACCGGAGCGGCGTGTCGCATACCTTCGGAAAAGGAAGTCAGAAGGGCTCGGACACGCAGGGAGAAAGTGGCTAGAGAAAGACGACACGGCGAGAAAAAGGGGAGTTGGCGAGAGGCGAGCCATCGATCCTCCGATGCCTGGCCGCAACCTTCCAGGTGGCACTCATACACAAATTATGATAATGACCGATCGATTCCCTCTTCGTCGCTCTTTGTTCACCGTCCCCTTCTTTCATCTGGTACCCCGCGAGCCCGAGTCTATCCGTGCCCTTGCCCATTCGCCGCGTCCAATTGGTCGTGAGCCTCTCACCTATTGCCGAGACGATACTCACCTTTGTTATTTTGATCCGTCGCGTAACGCGATACACGCATCCTGGACGCGTTTCTACAGACTTGTTACATATGTATCGGTTCGAAATGAAAAGCCAACTTGGATGCTATTCGAAAGCTTTGTAAAACACGCGTCTAATATCTTCCAATGGCCTATCCATCTGCCAACTCTCGTCAGAATCGGAGATCGTCGATTGGCTCATGTTCCTTGCGAGTATGTAAATGCGTTTCCGTGATTCCTCTGTATGGAGCCGCGATTGTTACGCGATCTAGCGATCGAGAAGCCGAGACGATTCGCGTCGGTCGGCCGCGGGCAATCTTTGATATTTTAATCCGTTTCTCGGCTCTAATACGTGACACGGGTCTTAAACGCGATACGACATCTCGACGTGCGCGCTGTCCAGTGCGAGGATTCGATATCGGCTCCGATGCGTGCTCATGCGAACAAATGTCGGACGTCGACTCTTTGCGCGCGAAACGGTTCCGGAGTCGCGTCTGTTCGCCGAAAGAAAGTCGTCGAGAAAAATTCAGACACGAGAATTAACGTGTCCCGCGTTACTCGATCGCGAAATTTCTACAACAGCGCCGCTTTTCGTCCGTTTTAATCCATTTACGTTCGCAGCTAAAAAGCTATTCGCTTTCTTTGCTGGACGATAATAAAAGCAATCGGGCTTTCGCTTGCGAAACACGGAAAACAATCTTCCGTTACAGTCGCGAAACGTGAGTCAAAGTTTTCTCAAAGAGGATTCGTGCTCTCCTCGGGTTCGGAGTTTAATTAATCGAGAGGACGACGCGACGTCGAAGCGTCTCTGCACGCGTATCGAGTGCAGCGGCTCGAGTCGTGCGCATTCGCGTTTTCCAAAGGCCTTTCGAGCGGTATATCAATAATTTTTATCGTCTGCGCGCCGCGTTACGCCGCAAAACCTTTCGAAACGTCCACCACGGCGTGTATAAGTTGGCCTTTTTTCCATTTCGCTCTATCTCGCTATTACCATTAACGCATTGGCGACCTTTCGATCGGTCCAGACGCACGTGCGATACGCAACTACGAGCACGATAAACCCACGAACCGATCGAAGCACGTGGCATTTTTTCAATAACGAAGTGAACGGACCGTCAAATGTACGCGCGAACGCACAGGTGCGCGTGCAACTAACGGGCTGTCAACGCTAATCTCCCGATGGTCTTGGACGACTAATACCGCGTCACTCTCGACGAGAGCGTGCAACAAATTGGAACGACGGGAAACAAAGTTTTAGAAAACCTGAGCCAAACCATCGAGTGTTTACACCAAGTACAGAAAAAGAGATAATGGCTAAACGCAGGTTTCACCAAATTACAGGTGGTGTCACCGCAGTCAATCTATCCGAAAGCAAGTATCTATACGCTTCCATTCTCCGACCATCCAATCCGCCAAGTCTACACGTCAACTCTATCTGCGCATCTGATACACTGTATAAGATTACAATTACTTATAGAGCAAAATACGCGCGACTGGTTATCGCGTAATGCTTTCAAAAGACATGCATGTAGTTCCCGATGGAAACCCTTGAAATAGGAGGACGCCGGATCGCGTCTATCGGACCGATAATCATTCGAGGCGATTTCATCGCTCGCAGAAATTTATCAACGAGCCTATGCTCGAACCTCGTTGGCCCGTTGAACGTTAGAATCTCGCGAAACGACATAATCGCTCGTATGTTCTTTCGTTCGTGTTCGTTTTGCTCCGTTGGAGCGTCTGGCGTTGAACCACTCCGAAGCGTCACACGCGAAGGATAAGGACGACGGTTCTGTTTATCTGATAGCACGAACGAAAAAGTCCGTGATGTAATGCAATTGGTAAGCAGATTGTATTGAATATACGCATATATAGATTGATACGACGATAACGCGATCGCTGGTAGCGCGGAGAAGGCCATTAAAGAAACAAATAGCAAAGGGAGTGCTCGGAATGAAGGAAGAGGCGTGTAAAATGGGTTGGGACAGGTAAATTGACGGGGGATAATAGATAACGAATTGCGCGAGGTGTTCAAACATCGTTTCCAGTTTCTTCTTTTACTTAATTATAATACCTCGCGATATGCTTTCCAACTTATTAACGGATAAGCTCGTATCCAAAGAATAAGGGTAAATATTGGGCTAGAAAATGAAAGTTGAGAAACTCTGATTTACTTTATTCGAAATCTGATAACCGTTCGACTCATCAAAACCTAAAATAAAATGGTCCCGGATCGACGAAGGAAGTCGCGAATATAAAGTTTCGCGATGGCATCGTCGATTGTCCCGGGGAACATTTAATTGGTCGGTGTAAACGGTCCAAGGCGTAACGTCGCGTACAATGATCGTTTTCCAGTGACACTCTGCATTTATGTTCGGCACGATACAAGCCGTTCCGTAGATCGTGTCCGCGGCAATGATTGTCGCCATTCCGCGAAGAGATTCGTTTTAATGGTCGCGCGATTCGCTGGCATGCGATAATTAAGCCCGCCTTAGCGAGACGCCTGAAAAGAGCTTGCGCTTGTATTTCACACTTGGTAGCACCGGCTAGGCGATCGCCGTTCTTTCGAGCAGAAACGAATGCGTACAGCAGAAACGGGCTGTAGGATTGTGAAAAAAAATATTAATCTCGTTGGAAATTGCGGGCAAATGTGTAGGGTAAGCGTAGAAACGTTGGACGAGATATAAAATGGAAAATTTCTTCGCTGGCGTGCTCGAACAAGCCATCGAGAAGATCGAGACATCGTACGAATGCGAAACTACCGAGTCTGGGGTGCGAGTTTCCGAGCCAAACGTGAATTAAGAAGAACAGCTAAGTTCGTTTGAAGGAAATATTAACGTGGTAATAAATTTATCCGTTGATTTCGAAAATACACACGATGATTCATCGTAGAACGATGCGGGAGTGGGAGGACCTTATAAAGTCGATGCCTAGACGCGTCGAATTATTTTGTGTGTTACGCGCAAAGATAAATTCTAAATCGCGCATCCGTTGATAATCTTACGTGGAATTGCCTGTGAAACGATAAGGTTTGAATAATACCGAATATTCGACAATTCGACAAACGAGCAGATAAAACCACGATAGTTATCAGCAGCGAAGTTAATCTAGTTGCTCTACGTCCACAGACGCCATAATAAATAAGAGAATCGTTGTCCATTTAATATAACTAC
Organism: Hylaeus volcanicus; assembly: GCF_026283585.1. Classification (NCBI taxonomy): domain Eukaryota; kingdom Metazoa; phylum Arthropoda; class Insecta; order Hymenoptera; family Colletidae; genus Hylaeus; species Hylaeus volcanicus. The sequence goes on along the minus strand of NC_071982.1, from coordinate 22,133,101 downwards.
CGTCTAAAAGCTCACCCGGGGTAATGATTTATCGTAACGTTTTGTAAATTAGCATTCCTGGCTCGGTTACCTCTTTCAATTGCGCGAATCTATTTTCGATATGGTCTATATGACCCACAGTGGCGACTAGTAGATAAGTAGATATCATCGTTGATACGTGGGTGAAATTTATCTCGTGTTCGGTCGACTGCCACCGGTACCACTGGTTCGAAGGAAAGTTCTCCCTGGTCGGATAACGCGATAAGGGGCGCAACGTAAAAGTAATTACATAATATTTATATGTCATCGTTAGAGCGGTGGTACACGCTACGCAAGGAGTAAATATTCATATTTTGATCATTAATTTTAGTATGCGACCGTTATCCTGCTTGGCAGTGTCCGCCGATAAGCGTCCTAGGACCAGTTTCGCTGCGAGTGAAAATGCGTTAACTTGACGATAAACTCGCGGGCACCATCGACTTCTGAATCGAACGTTACGATAAATCTATGCAATTCGAGAATAGCGGTTATTAACTGGCGAGAATCGAGAGGGATAGAGTGTTTCGAATGTAATAATCTGTAACTGAATCGTGCGAAAATAAATATCACGGCAACTATAATTTAGATAAGAATGACGCATTTAGCATTAGAGTTTCAAGCTGTGTTCATCGAACGCGAGAATTTCTAATTTTGTTATGAACTTTTTCGGAAAATTGACGATTCGCAAGACAAAAGGTCAAGAACCACCGATCTACGGAGTTAAACTGGTTGTTCTCTCGTTCAAAGATCCCGTGTACGACGAAACGATCGTCAATGAGTATCGTCGTCGTTCCCAACAGATTTGTTTTAATGCTCGACGACCAAATAGTCGATGACTAGCCTCCATTAAAGCCTCCTCGAGTGTCTCTCGGGTGTACAACAGCTTGGACGTCTCCCTTTCGTCTTTTCCACGCTGCATTCGCAGCATGTGTGTGGATTAAATGAGAAAACTAAAGTTACTAAAGAGGGAAGTCACGCCCATTAGCTCCGCGTACGTCGATTAAGCTAGAACACTAAATTCGCTGAGACTGGGTTTTACGCGCCAACCTCTTATCGCGGCGCCTGGGATCCGGAGGTATTGAAGTCCCTTTTAAATGCTGATAAATTAATAAAGATTGCGCTGATTATGAAAATCGAGGCTGCGTGGGCGGATTCCAGGAACCCGTGTCGAGTCGTGGGACATTAGCATCTGGTTTATATCGATATTCGACGATTTTTTATGTCGCCGAAACGTCGAATCGTGTGCGTAATTCTCGATGGAAATGTACAAACAAGAAACGATAGCCTATCGAATAGGTCACTCCGAGTTAACGAAGCGCGCTTGATAGTTGGATGCGTGGGACACTAAAAGGATTTAGTTTATTTTATTTGTAATTTAAATGCAAACAAGGTTCAAAGAAATTTTAACCCTTTATGGATATACAGCTTGGAATTTTTCGCAAAACGTGTTTCTAGAACGAATGCTTACTAGAAATAATTCGAAGAGTGAAACATTGAGTTTTCGAAGGCAGTTCACGGGTAAAGTAGAAGGAAAACATGAGGAGGAGGGCGATCAGCGGGGGGCGAAAGGGCACGGTAGTCGTCACAGGTGCGTTAAGTGGCTCGACGAGCTGATCCAACATTGGACGTATCAAGATTTCGCGTACGAAAGGAGCAAGATCGGCAATTGGCACTCTCACTACCGGCAGGTCGAATAACACGATCGTTTAGTTACCCGTGGGGCAACATTTCACGCGGAAAAGACGTCTAGCGACTCGATAAACGCGTGGTCGACGTGATTTATCTTTTTTTGCGTCTCGTCTGACACCCACTAAGTCCTCGTGCGCGAAAACAGAGAACTATCCGCGGTTTTAACGGTATCGGGGACGCACGAGATAGGAAAATAGATAAGAAATATGGGACAACGTGTACGAAACTTGTGCCCGTCGCGTAACTCGCAACTTGACAAACTTAATTTCAACTAACGAAAAAAAAAAATTACAGCTTTAGGATTGTATGAAAACTAATTTCCGTTCTATTTCTACGATGGATAAGAGTGAATAAAGATTTTCTTGAAACTTTCTTCGTGCGATCTCTAGTCTGTGAATAGTCTCTAGTCTCCGGGGCGCTTTTCCCAACTGGTCGCTATCCAAGAAACCGTCTCGCCTCCTCTTCTTATCTCGGCCCGTTAACTCTCTCCGAGCGATCTCGTCTAAATTTCATTTGATCTAAATCTCCAGGCGTTTGATGAAAAAGACCAGGACGATCCCAGTCCGGAACATTTAAATTCGACTCACGTACCGAACGAGAACCCTCCCTGAAATCTCACTCGAGCGCCCATCGAAAATTGCGTCGAAGGAAGTCGAGGGAATGGTACGGTGAAAGAATTAATCAGCAAATACTAAAGATCATACTTTGGTCCATGGACCGCAGAAGTCTTCGGTCCATGAACTGGTAGGAGTACATTGACTGGCATTCGTCGAAGAAGAGCAGCGATTGCGATCGCGATCGCGATCGGTTCGATTCGACGCCGAGGTCCCGAGTAAAGATTTTTCGACGACGGCGACGGGGCCAAAAGAACTGAGCGCTGAGAATTTAGTGGAACAACGACGCTGGGGAACGAAACGGCGGGGAGGGAGGGTTTGAGGCGTACGGGGGAGGGGTCGAGTAATAAAAGAGCTCGGTCTGACATTACTGTCGCTGCAGACGCGCGGGGATACTCGTTTACCCCGGGAATATCTGCGGTAGATCTCTCTTTCTCGGCGGCACCGGTCAGATACGATTGCCGCGGGCCTCTTTTATTTACAACGACAATGACAAACGTAACGACGATTCACGGTTATACCGCGGGCCAGGCCCGGGCACGAACATAACGTGCGACGTCGTTTTTATGAAGCGCGGCAAGAATTCGAAAAGAGACCCGATAAATCGTCCCGAAGCGCTTCAAGTCGGACGACGCGCGCCGTACGTGTACGAGGACCGATGTATGTAATCCTTGCTCGTCTCGTGTCCGTTCGACTTCGTAATCCTGAGTTTCATAGCTTTTTTTCCCTCTCCTTTTCGGGGAGGAGAAGGGATACCCTCGGTCTTTTCGATCTGGTATTTCTTGCGATCGAGCATCGTTATGGTAATGCTCGTCGTATGAAATAATGGGCCAGTCGATGGCGCGTCTTCGCCGAGGACTACGTTTCGAGAGAAATCGGTTCACGTTGGGACCTCTAATTGTTATCAACAACGTTAGACTTTAAACGTTAAGTTTGCGATACGCGAGAGGTTTGTCGCGCATACTCGAGCTCACTCGACAATTAGTTCCAACACTTTCGTTACAATGTGTGTAAATGAAAAGTTTATAATAGACCTGGCATCTGATACATTGCTTGACAAAAAATACGTTTTGCATAATTACAGTCTAAACAACTTATTTTATAAAACGTCTATAATTTCAGTACTCTTTAGCATGTTAATAGGTATACCCGATAATAATAAAATAAAAATAGTACTAACGAGGACTGAAACGATCAGTCGAAAACGTTCCACGTCTTGTCAAGATTCTGATTATGTCGAATATACGTTTAATGTCGAAGCAGACAAGCGTTAATTAACTTTGCGAAATTGTTCAATCGTGTCTGCCTAATGGTTCGCACCGAATGCAGCGAAGTAACGTGTCTGACTAGTAACGCGCGTCTACTACTTGGTATCTCGCGACGCGAGCGAAAACGTAATTTTATCCCGAAATGATCGACATTTAACGTGAAAGCGACGCGTCGACTTTCCTAAACGCACTCGAAAAATATGATTTCTGAAGTACGGGTTGAAGCCGGGTAAACAAGATACATACAATATCGGTGCCGATCGCGGACACTTGGTTACGATGACATAATGGTCCCGCGCGATTGCAGCATTAAGTCGAATGCTTAAAGCGACTGGAATTTTACACGACAAAAAACAAACGAGTTAATTAATGCAGGAAGTATCGGTGGTGTTCGTTAATGCGATACATAGATCGCGACGTCCGCGACTTTCTATCCATCGAATCGTTTCGTTGAACTTTTCAACTATTCGCAGGGATGAAAAAATTCAAACTGGCCGATACGACGGAAGTGAAACGCTCGCTTTCGAAGACCCATAATCGCACCGTGCCTATCCTTCGCGATCTCCTCTCGAGCCTTTTTCATCTAAAATTTTCAATATTCGCGCGTAACTTATTTTACCTTCGGAGAACAGACTTATTACCACGCGAAACTGGTCTCGATACCGGATCGCGACTTACGCAAAGCTTTTCGAGTACAATGAACGAATCAGTTGACGTAATTCGTTTAATTATTGAAGGAAAACACCGACTCTCTCGCGGAGCAGAAATTTCACTGGAACACAAATGCTCGCTAATGAATACAGTGTCACCGCTTCATTAACGAAACTGGTTCGAACTGGTCGGATTTTACCCGATTAACAGCACCTTACGCTCTTCTCGACGTTTTTTTTTCTTTTCCTTCCCCAACCACGCCGTCGTTTCTCTACGAGCACCCTTTACACCCGATCGTCCCTCCTCCGACTGTTTCCCTTTTCTCTCTGATCGATATAAGAGCACGACTGACGAGACTCTCGCTCAGCCTCGTTACACAGTGTGTCCCACGTATCTTTGTACAAAATTTCTTAGAGTATCGTTTTAATGGAAGACGAAAATTACACGAAAACTTGGGTTTCCGAGTGTTTTAATCGAGAGTAAAAGCATTCACCGATCCATATTTACGCAACATTTTCGTCTGGTTGTTCGTGACGGAACGCGTAAACAGAATTTCCGTGGGACACCGTGTAGTTATGACAACGCCTTAGCTCCGATGTCGCTTATGGGCGTAAGCCCGATCCACCAGCGTAGAAAAATGGTCGTCGCACGACGAGCCGGTCGTGAAACTATCTCTTATTTGCGAACCGTGGCTCGACTTCGTTAAAATAGCCAACGAAGACGGCAGAGGTGAAACTCGGCCCCGTGGCCGACCAGGTTCCATGCCACGTCCGAGGAAAAATATATATCACGGCCGAGCAGAGAGAAAAAAAAGTGCTCGCAAGAAGCGGAGATCCGCGTTTTCCACGCCCGAGGTTCTGCTGAAACGGGCGAATTCAATCATTACGGGCGTGCACCTAACGACTCGCCGAGCCACGATGAAAGCGTTTTCATTAAATTCGATACGACTCGTCCAATCCCCACCTATCGATCGGGCGTCGTCTTCGAAAGCTTTAGCGATCGGTGACGAGTGGTGATTGTACGCGAGAATCCCGTCTCGAGAATTCTCGAGATTCCTCGACCAATTTCCATTCCCTTAAATGTAAAAGAAAACAGTCTCACCGAATTCGTTGGATTGATTTTCTTTTATCCGAAACATGAAAGAAAATTTACATTACTACATGCTGAAAACTTGTGCTTTTACCGATTGTATTATTTATAGACATTTCGGTTAACTGCTCGACTCTTTCAACCAATCGCATTTCTGTAATTTTCGATGCAGATAAAATTCGAACGACGCATTCGAGTCGCGAGTCTTTGACCTAATCGACATCATCGAGATAGTTAGCACGGTGACACTACAGTGAAACTTTCGACGAGTTTCCAACAGGGGAAAAAAGATCAGGGCTAATGGAGATCAGTGTTTTCCACGCCCGAGGTTGTTCTCGGAGTGAATTATTCGTGCCAGAAAACGAAGGATATCTCTTGTTGCGTTCTTTGCACTTTGCGCGCAAACCGAACGCGCCCATGGAAGGTTATACCTGTTCTGGCGCCGTGCTCGATTAGGGGATCGTTTCGATTAATGGAGTTTCGTTGCCTTTCGTGACGTCTGACATCGATGATTTTCTATTTTATATCGGTGTAAATGTTTCCTGAGATTTATTTCTGTATGAATAAGTAGAACACGATCTATATTTCACTGTCCCATTAAGCGTAATCCAATTCTAATCTTATTTTCAACTCTGTTGCAGGTACGTATACACCGATTCGTACAGTGTCGATAATTGTTGCCGAGTGATGTTGGGTAAGTGTTTATGGCATTATTATAAGTAGAAGGGATGCTCGTTTATCATAAAAGTTGTCGCATTTTTATAAAATCCGGCGAGCATAAACGATAACAGAAAATATCGGTCAGTCACACCGAAGAAGGCACGCAATCGTCGCGAAACCAGAAATACATCGAACGTGATCCTGTACCCGACGTCCTCGAGTTCACCCCCGGAAGAGTCTAAGCGAAAGCATCACCCTTTCCTTCGTCTCGAAATCCTTTCTTGTACTCGCCAGTTCTGTTCACCTTTCTCGTACCGTCTGTGACCACTGGGAATTCGTAGAAAAGTAAACGGTGGTAGGGATAGAACGTGAATCGCTACCCGCTAGAAACATCCCCGCGCACCTTCGGCCAGAATTCAACTATACGTGACACTTCAACTTGAGAAGAGGCGATCGATACTCGAGTATTCGACGAGAGAGAGGGAGAGAGAGATGGGCCAGTAATCGGTGGTATCGGTATCGCGAAACCAGAAACAGGAGCGCGATTCTGTATCCGACGTCCTCGAGCTCACCCCCGGAAGAGTTCTAAACGAAAGAATCACCCTTTCCTACGTCCCGAAAATGATCCCCCTACCCTCTATCTGGTATTCACCTCGCTGCCCCCTCCGTGACCACTGGATATGTAGAAAACTAGTCGATGGTAGGGATAGAACTGAGATCGCGACACGCTGAAAACGTCCCCGGCTCGGGAGTCACGCACTTACGCACCTAACGAAAGAGGTGGTAAGAGGCGCATAGAAAGGACGAAGAGGGGACTCGGAGTAACACAGACACTCGAGCGAGAGGAACAGAGAGAAGGATATCTACGCGCTGAAACGAAGCTACCAGTGGCCCAGCAGTCGACACACGGGGGTAAAGAGACGCGTGCGTGCACTCCGCGATCACAGGAGTGTGCGTGTGCACAGGTAGACGAGCGCGAGAGAACTATCAAAGGTGTACGGCGACTCACCTGGCGTAAGAGAGACGCATTAAGCGTTTCAAGGTGGGGATAGAGGCGGGTCTGAGGCACACGCAGCGCTCCCGCGTACGATCCGCGCGCGCACACACGTCGTCGGACGAGCGCACACACGCGCTCAGTCCCGATCTCTCGGCTACGGGACACACGGCCAAAGCTCACACTTACCTGACAAGATTGTAAGTTCAGAAACTGGAAGGTGCCACTTCTGCACAGTCCAATACAAGACACCGAACCGGAAAGTTCGTCCCGAAAATTAGTCGCCGCGGTTCCAAGAATACGGCACCAAGCGAAGCTGGACTCGCGGAGGTGGTGCGCGACTCTTGGACAGAGGAAGCAGTGGACGAAGAAGCGGCCGAAGAAGAGAAAAAGAGAAAGAGACGCGTAGAAGGCAGTGCGTGGTGTCGGGCATAGGAAGGGTGAAGAAACTGGAGGTGGAAGAAGAAGAAGAAGAGGAAGAGGTGGAGGTGGCAACCGGTGGATGTGGAGGTCGAGGTGGAGGTGGAGGTGGAGGTGGAGGAGGATGAGAATAGACGCGAGGAGGCGGAGGCACGATAACGAAATAACCAGAGATACGTGAAAACGTATCGGGACACGAGCAGCGACGGTGTTGGAGGAAAACGTCCATCTCCGTGTCGACGAGTGGACAGGAAAAAGGGGGACAGACGTAGACTCTGTTTTCGGTTCGCCAAACGACTCCCCGATCCACGCGATCCACGGGATATTTCCACCCCTCGCGAGATAGTAATCGAGACTCCGGACTACCCCGATGGTCGATCGACGAACGTCGCTGATCTCGTTCATCTATCGCGTAACGAGTTTACGATGGTGTACCGGCGCGCGTGGACGACGAGGACGATGAAGACAACTCGCGCGATGATCGTTCAGAGGCATCGTATACGTATTGGATGATTATCATATTAATGATCGCGGCGACTCGCGGCGACTCGACGAGCCAGTTGGCGGCATAGTCGACGCAGTTCCACCTCGTCGAGCACTAGCGTCGTAATTTGCCAGCGGTTTCGCTAGAAGGTTCGGTTAGTCTGTCGGTGACTTTTTTCTCAAGGACCCTGAAATGTGCCATTAGTGAGGAAAAAAGAAAAAACACGAGTTACCCCAGTGCGCGAAAGTGTGGTCCACGGGAGACCGGTGCCCGAAAAATAGTCGTTGGGTGTATTTACGAAAGACCACGGGGCTAGAGACCAGTGCAGTGTGTGTTTTGTGTAAATTCTTCGGACGAGGAGTCGAACATTTCACTCGGCCGAGGAGTATGTTGTGCCTGGATAAACAATCTAGATCCCGATCTAGAGAGGCGCGTCTCGTCGGATGAATGTGCCCGGTCGCTGACATCGCTAACCGAAGAAAAAGCGTGGCCGTGAGTTTTATTCTTTAACCATAATCGGATTACGGATTTCTCGGAACGGATGGAAACGCCCGTGCTCGAAACCGATAGCTCGCGGAGAATTTAACATCCGATACGATATCGAAAGCACGATGTTCTCTTTGGTCACGAATGGTTTTTGGCGCGAACGGTGATTCTCAGATATTAAGTTTTGGAGCGCACTTTCTGCGTGACAAGTTTGAAGATTCTATGGGTCTTCTCGAAAAACCTTAAACTTGTACATAAAATACTTATGAAATATGACCCGTTGAATGCGACATTTACAAGTTGATCTCGAGTCTCGTCGTTTCCAAGCTCGCGACAAGTCCCTCTTCGCGGAATCTGGCGAGCCTCGGATGCTTGTTTTCTCCGATGAAATTCCTGCCCGGTGTTCATGTATTATTGATTGATTCGAGTGTTTATCGAATCCGTGTTAGTCGTCCCTTGAACTTCTCGGTATTTTTGCGGTATTCGGGAGTCGATCGCGAACGCGTTCCCACGATAACGAGCGACGCAGTGAAAAAGTTGGAATTCGCTCCAATAAAAATGATAAGCGACCTGTCTTTCGCTTCCGTCTTTGCGTAAATCGAATCGTTGCATATTTATTAGCGAGACCTATTACACGAAACATAATTTGAATGCATAATTGTAATTTTTATTTAACGAATTTAAAAAATGATGAACGGGCATCGATATACTTTCGTCTGCAAAGTGTAGAGTACAGGCTAGGTTCGCAGTGGGCCTTTGAATGGCATCGTCTCGGCTCGAAACGATGACCCTTCGCTGCTGCCCAGCTTATGCAGAGTCCACGCAAAATAGAAAGCCGAAATTGGGGTCTGAATTTCCCATGGGTAGCGCCTAATTATGTCCATGGGACACTCGTTCTATTATGGTACGTGTATTGAGCATTTGCTAGTTACCCTTTTATGCTAAGTGAGAGGAGAGCCAGTGGATGACCCTCGGAATGGGTGACCGCTTCTGGACGGTCTGGCCCTTGCTGGACACTCTGACCATCCCTGTACCCACGAAGACCCACAGGTTGCACTCTCCTTCTATAGGGTGTCTTCTAAATATACCTCACGCGTCCTCGCACCTGGCGACATTCGACTCGACATTGAAAAACTTGAATACATTCGATTACGACTTGCTTCGCATTTATCGAAGCTAATCGAAATCCGGAATTGTTTTATATTATAAATTATGCGTTATTTATATTTTCTAAACCACGTTCAACCCTCCAGAGAACAAAACCGAACCGTTTGTTCGAGATTTACGCGACGACGGCAGCCACGTCGATAAACTTTCGCCGCGATCCGATTAAATCGGCAGCAAAATCCAAAGACTTCCAGCGATTCGCGATCGAACGGAAAACGGAGGCAAGTAAGTCGCGCGGGAGACTTTAACGAGCGGTAATGGGCCACCCCGTATGCAGGTAAGCGTGCAAGGTCCCACAAGTCGGTAAACCGTCCGTTGAAGCACCATCGTGCCACGAAAAAAAAAACACATACACGCGCACACAGACATACCTACACAATAATTCGTGATTCTGTTGCTGGAACACGTACGTCGATCGAATCCAGTCAAAAGGTCCGCCGTTCGCTCGGGACGATCGCAAACTGCCACCGTTTAATCGACAATTAGTCTCGAAAGGGCGATTCACCGGCATCGCGATATCCCTGGCTGGCATAATCGCTGCTGCCAAGGATTCTATGCTATTTGAATAAGAAGACCACTTTATCCAACTCGTATCGCGTAAAATGATGGAATTGAAATAGGAACGTGGCGCGTATACTTCTTTTTTATTTTACTGTGTTATTTATTTCTCGAGAGATGAAATAAAATGCAGGCAATAGAGGATTAATAGAGCTATAAAAGGAAATGCAGCGGAATCAGAATTGCGCGATAGCCTGCGTTATTTAGCGACAACTATTATAGACAGAACGAGCGACGGAATAGGTTGGGTTGGAGCGATAACAAGATCGTACCCAAGATCTATCGTATGATTACTTTTGTTATATCTTGTAATAGGATCTTTAGGTGTTTCTCGTTCCTAGACGTTGCGTGTATCGCGATAATCGAGCTCGAAATAGCGCTTCGATTCCGTGGAGTTTTGTTTTGAGGAGACGCAAGGGGTGGTTAACAACGAGCGTAGTTGAACGCGACTTTATTCCCGAGAATAGTCGAATTTCTGGTTTAAATACCGATACAGAACAAGTGCGGATTAATACGAGTTTACTGTATGTAATAGTAAAAGTGGATACAGTCTCAAAATGTTGAAAGTAATTGTGTAGATTTAATGGGGCGATATCCACGGAGGGTAACCGCACAGAAAATATACCCCGAGACGTAGAAGCTTCGAGTTGCGAAACTCGTTCGTCGCAAACGAGCCGTATAAATAAATTTATCGAAAAAGTTTGAAAATTAAGAAAGGTCGAGAACCGAGTGCATATTCACCCTCTTTATTTTCGCTTAATCCATTTAATCTCGGGGAAGAAATTAGATGCGTAAATTGCGATGTCGCAAAAAATTTCCAACATTTTTAAAGTTGCCGATAATCGGCCACGAACTGGAATCGAAGAATCGCGATCGGATCGGGACTAGCATTATCGTAGCTCTGAGATCGTTGCAGATCGAAGGCAACGCCGGCAAAGAGAAGACACGGTAATTAACGCAGCGGGCGGATAGTTCCGCCGGTCTTTCACGACGCGCTCGAGTATTTGTTTATCAGTCACGACGATAATAATAGTAATAAATAGGCAACTGTATAAATTGTATCGCCGGCTGTTTTACAGCGTGCTAATTAACCGCGTTCGAACTACTGGATAAAACGGCTGAAATATTACAATGAGCGTGGTTATGCAAAGCCGGGAGCCCGTGAAAAGTGACGCAAACCAGTTTCTCCATTATCGCGAAAACAAAAAGAACGACTCTTCGTTACGTTCCGTTCGTTAACAAGTAAAACGTTCACGTTTCCCGCGGAATCGCGTGACACGAGACTAAACATCGCCACTGCTGAATTAGTCTATGGATAGGAAAAGCCCGAGCCAAAATAATCGCGCTATTTCTATCTAAATAACTGTACTTGTAAACAGAGTAGACGTGAAAAATCTTACAAAATCGAGGACGTTTCGTCCGTTTCTGCGAAAAGAGAATTATGCGGACGGATAATGACCAAGTATTAACGGATATCCGTATTTAAGCTGTCGGTGTAGAGGTCTCAGCGAGTAACACGACAGGAACGAGACGTAATGACAAAGGATTGGTTGATTCAACCCCTTGAGATCCGTTCGTGTCACGCGATGGATCCCAGGAGGTCTTGGTCGTTTCGTGACAGAGTAGAGCATTCTGGGAGGTAAAATAGTTTGAAAGTAACGATAGAAATTCGTGTTGTACAATTACAATAAAACTCGGACAATCGAGACTGCATCTTGTGACGTAAACCGACAACGAAAGCAATTTTAAAGTCAATCTTCCCCGACAGAGAATATCGCGTACCCCTGGCGGGGATAGAAATTAGAGTAATTTTTCCTGGGCGTACGTTCGATTCCGATATGCAAATTAACGTGTCGTTTTGCGTGCCACCGGTATAATTGGACCGGACTCGCCCCTTTCCCTCCTTTTCTCTCTCGGTATTTTCTTTGTCCACTCGCCGTGAGACAGTCGCCAATTTGATTTGCGCTAATAACACGATCGTTAGCCCACTCGGAGAGACTCGAGCCACAGGGATGCTGGCTGGTTTCTTTGCTTGCTCGCCACGCCGCGACAATGCCAATAATGCCATGGCATTTTCACTGAATGCTCTAAAGGGGGTAAAAGAGCTGCGTGGTAAAAGCACTCCCGTCGAGTATTGTCGAGCACTCGCTACTCGCTGCGTTCCTTTTCTCTTTCGTCGTCGCCTAGCGTTAGCCTACGAATATTTTGTTGCAACTCCATTCTTCGAAAACAACGCGATCCTCCTGAGAATCCACGCTCGGAAGCCCACGTGAAACTTACAATATCTTCGTTATCGACGCTTATAACATGGATGGTAGAAAAATAGAATATTCGTGTACTAAAGTTTCCGTCGCGCCTCGATATTTTTCATCGATTAATTCCTGGAGATTTGAAAGCGTGGGTTCGTTCTTGATCCGTCGGAGATTCGAAGAATTCGAGCGTTATTTTTAGACGCAAGGAAAGATTCGTTGGCAATTTGAATATTATTGTTCGACTAAACGGAGCCAGGAGGACTTGGAAGCATCCTCGAAGAAATATATCGGACTTGGACTATTCGCGACAAAAACCGCGAGGCGAAACTCGACTCGGACTCGCAGACAAACGACGCGACGCGACGCGACGCGGCGCTAAAAATTCTCGGTCGTAGGAATTCCGTGTCCCGTCGCCTCGAAACTTATTATACGAACCTGTCGAATAACGAAACTCGAGAAAAAGAAACAGCGAAAGGGGAGAATCGTAGCTACTTGGCTGTATAGAAAAAGAAAGATATTATAAAGAGGGCCTCCTGGCCAATACCTTGGGTATCGGTTGAATTCGAGTGACGCGACAGTGGAAACGTGTTAATATTATCGTCTGGTCCTCTGGGTGTCCCGACCATCGGACGCCATTTGCGTGGAGCGCGACGTCTCGCTCCTCTGCGCGTCTTCTCGGCGCGCCTTTCACGCCGCCAACAGGAGAATGATCGTGGTATCTTTGCCCACGTCTCGGCTTACCCGCCACGAAGATTCCCCGAGTGGTTATCACCTCGAGGAAAAGAAGACGCAGCGACGCGACGCGCGAGAGACTCGAACGAAAGATAAATCTGCGCCGAGTGGGACAAACCGTTACCAACAGCAGAAATTCCTATTTTTCTTCTTTTTTTCACACGCTATTCTTTACGTCGCATCGATCTTGGCATGTGCTTTTCTCCTTCGACTTCTTCGACAAAAATCGCTGTAACGACGAACCATTTGTCGGAAGAGATACCAGATGCCAAGGAGGAAACGGGACGCATCCCTCCGCTCGTGGGAGAGCCTCGCGATAGCGACCGTGACAAAATACGCTTGTCTCGGTTCCCAGAAATCGATGGACGTGTCCACCGAGAAATTAACGCTTTATCTACCGAAGATGCAAAAGCAATTACGTCTTGCGCAAACCGCACGAGTGGTCATTCATACCGGCCAAGTTTTATCTAAGGTACAAGAGCATCGGTGTAGAAGGCTCTGTCTCTATGTCTCTTGGCAGCAACAGCCGGCGGCAAGGGGATCGTGCGTCAAACGTGACAATAAATTATTAGCAGAACGATAAGCGATCGAGGCGTTTAACAAGCGAAGCAGAGACGAGACGCATCATCGATAACGCGTATCAGATGATCCCATGGCGGGAAACGGAAGACGCGGAGGAATCGAAGATGAGGAACGCTCGATGATCGGTACGAAGGAGATAATCGAGTACGGTAGAGGGGGACCGTTAACCGGTCCGTACGCATCGCCAGATATACTGCAAATTGATACTTTTTCTGTTGCGTGGTTCGCGTCGAGGCGAAAGAAGGGGCCAGCGTTAACGAGGAATGATTTGTCGGAGAGCGGAAGCTTGCCGCGACCGAGGGACGATGGCGATCTCCCCTTTTCCGCTTCGATCTTGCGTCCAACTCTCGAGACGACTTTTTTCGAGACAGATACGTTCTTCTTCGAACCGAGGACTATGCGGCCCTTGACTTTGCCTGTTTTTTCCTCTTTATGGCACTGCGATTCGATGGTTTCCTCCAAGTTGTAACGTACTCGAAAAGTTGAATCTCGGTAACGACTGCTTGAACCTCGACGCGGTTTCCATTGTACTTGTCATCCTTCGTAGAAGGCATTATTCTTCCGCGTCGATGCAAGACTATGGACCGTTGCGAAAGTGACGCCTCACCCCCGGTCACCCTCGATCCTTCTTTGGGTGGAACGAACCCGAGGAAGAGGAGAGAAACGCGATGATGTATCGGCCGTGGAATCGAGCTAATGGAAGGTCGCCATAGGGAGATTAGTTAACGGACCACAGATGTGTATTCGGGATCATAATGCTTCGCTGACTTCGAACTGGTTTCCAATGCTCGAAGCCGGCTCTGAGACCGCGGCGACCGGGAGAACTGTTCGAATAGAATCCAGAGCACTTATGCTCCTAGGAGAATATTCATGCGGTTGAGCATAGATAACTTAGATCGCGATGTTTATTGACTGTCTTGAATTTAATTATGCCCATGTGTCGCTCCGTTTAGGCGATATTAATCTGTCGCGTCGACAATGTCCCGCGAAGAGTCTATCTTTGGACCATCGTAGTACTCGAACAATTTTTGAGAAATTCGGCGATGCCGACTCGTGGAAATTTCCACTGTAACACCGTGGCGAACATTCTCGACGTTTTAGGGCAAAACCGAACGAGAACCAGCACCGCGTCCAACGACATGATGTATCGCAACATATTAACCGAGTCGGGCTAATGTATGGTCGATCATAAATTGAATTGAAACGTTATCGTTTCGACGGCCAGAGCTATTAATCACCGTAATATAATCAGGTACGCGCGACTAAGTTGCACGGATATACATTATTTTTAGGGGCGAACTATGTAACGTAAATCAGTAACGTGTCGCTGTGAATCTCGCGACCAGACTCGAAAATCTTTGCCGTATCGAGAGGCAGATTAATGTCAGAAAACGTGCACGCTGCAATTTCCGGAATAATGGCTCGAGATCGCAGAGCGACGGAAAAGAAGACGATTAACGAGTCGCGAATCACGTCTATCCTTGTCCCAGCGGCTCTAAACATTTTATCATAGTAATTATATCAATTAATCCGAGCTGGACGCCACGTATTGATGCCTGAATTCAACGATATAATCGCGCATCGAGGGGGAACCGTTGCACGCGCAGAGATCGCCTCTATCTTGAATTTTAAATATTAAATAGTACTCAAAATGCAAATTTCAAGGCGCGGTCGAACCGTCTATTACCTTTGCCTATTATCATACATTAATCTTGTACGGAACTGTAATTATTTCCGAATGGAGTACATCAAGTCTTGCGATTCGAGCGACCGTAACTTGCGAACCGATAAGACTGGACAACAAAATAAACGGATAAACAAATAGAATAGAAAATATTGGCGATTCGTGTCGTTATTGCAAAGTATATCTAATTTAAATTCGGCGAACGTTTTCAAGAGTTTCGATCCCGTTGCAGTAATTAGGTATCCAAGCGTCCCCGTTAAGACGACCCGTTCCGCATGTTCCGCTACCGGTGGACACCCGAATTAATTGACAGCGGTTCGAAAGTCCCGATTGAAAGTAAAGATTGCGCGTGCGAAACGCGGTACGGGAATCGCATGAAAAATGACAGGACCCTACGGCCGCTTAACGCAGTTATAAACGAAGCAAATTAATCCATTTAGGTCAACCAAGGAGAGAAAACAAAACGTGCAACGATGCTGCGACTGCGTGTGCAGAGCAAACATTTTAAGTAAACAATTTGCTCCTGAGATATAAACCAAAATAATTTAGACTCGTGGCAAACAAAACAAAAAAACAGCAACGAAGAGGGATCAGATTTTTGATAGCGATACTTTCCCTCTGTCGTATCCACCTGCCGGGAAAGTAATAAGGAAGTACGCGCATGATCGCCATAATCATCACTTATAACGCCGAGATATTCAAAGAAATTGCAACTTCTGAGTGCAACGGAGTCCGCGGTCAATAAAATCGATCTTATCGGCCATAATCGGCAAGTTGCCATTTAACCTCGACGGTCACGTAACGATTCATCGGTCTTCCTGAACGACTCGATAAATCCACTGCGTTTCGATAATTCGGTGAGAGGTACGAGCACGCGTAGCTATGGCCTATTGCGTAAACGAGCAGGATGGTCAGTTCCCTCGGTGGTCTATCGGACCTATGAGTCACAGGTAAAATCGGTTATCCATGCGAACTGTACGTCCATCTGTAATTACGATCGCGGGCTACGCAGTGGTTGAACTTTGTACCCCAACGGTTACATCGTCGCGTTAGGTAATATTGCAAAACGGGTTGTGACTTGTACAACCCCCCCTGGAACCCTCCGCAGAAGACCGATAATTGTGTACTATCTTCTCATTCGAAATATCACGATTCACCGACGAATCAAACGCAAGTCGAACGTAGCGTTCGTTTCAACCAAGTTTGCATCCAAGTAAAGTAAACGGAGATTCTTCGCAGTCCTTGCGTGGGTTTTGTTAGCAGAAGGATTAAATCAACCGCGACATTGAGCGAGTGTTCTAACTATAATGCAGCTGGATAGGTATGTCGTTTCTTGTGGGAGTACATTTTTGTGCTATTCCTAGTGTTTCTGAAAGTTTTCACTACATTGTTGCAGAATTAACGAGGTTCGGATTAGTGCAACCTAGTGTACCATTGTGTCTGACGATATACTCTTACCACGCAGTGAAATCCCTACTCGTCGAAAACTCTTGCTACGCCCCTACCACGTAACAAAAAGAGTCGGACGAATTAACCGATACATAACGGCATGGTTCAGAACACCCGGTAAAAAGAGAAATTAAGAACATTCGTTTGGGAGTCGAGCCGAGAAACATTGAGATTTACCTCGTGGTTACATGAATGCGCGCGAAGCGCGAGAGTTAGCGATATGCGTGGTTTGATTTAAACGACGCCGGATGGATCGATGTTTCAACGTTGTGCAACTCGGCAAAGAGGGACGCTCTACGTCGCGGCGCGAATGAAACCATTAAATCGGTCCGTTGCTCGACCAGTAAAGGATAATATATCGACCTGTAAATTTCGTCGGTGTGTTAAACGGGTTAGTAATTATCAGCGGTGCTCGTAAGTAACGAGCCACTTTTCTGACCTTAACGACGATGGTACCGGCGATCGCGAAGAAAGATGAAAATTTGATCATTCTACAGCCAACGACTACCTTGTTAAGCTACGCGGTTACCAATTAGCGAAACTGGCTACATAAAGTGCGCACGGTGAATATCGTCGAGAGGATTACGGAACTGGATGCGCTGTAATTGAATCACCGTACCTTGGAGTCGCGAATGATTTCAAGCAGTTTAAACAGTTTGGAAAATATCTTGGAACATCGACGATAAATGTTTTCAAGATAGAAATCCAAATGAAAAATGTGATAAATGTAGGTAGACGTAGCAATTATCGACTCGCTCTGGACGAGGATCGGATTCGTTTTTAAACGTGGCTCAAACCAAAAGCACGGATCTAGGGATCAGGGTAAGTGTCGCGACGTACTCGAACAAATGCACCGTGACTCACGGGAGTAGATCTATTAACCGAAGGTAGCTCGCGAGCTCTCGAGCCGCACGAACTAACGACAGACGGATAAACAGATCGACGCATTGTGTACAGAGACGGTCGCGTGTCTACACGTGTTCGTGTACACACTGTGTTCTCGTATGCGTGGACCGGACTCACACACGAGCTCGTCGTGTGTCCAACGCGCACACGTACGCGAGCGCGAGCTGAGTTCCTATAATGGGTATGCAAGTGGCGAAGCAGGTTCCATTCATTCATGTTCGGAGCGCACTAGTGGCCTACCATTTACAATTTCCCATTTACCATTTACTATTTACCATTTACCATCTACCATCCTGTTCGGGCGCGCGAGTCGCCGCCGCGCCGTTGCTCGTTCTCCTTCGCTCGGTTCGCCAACAGGGAGGAGAAAGGGTTCGTAACGTACATACACGAGATCGACCTCCTGCACTTCGAAACGACGAGTTGCTTGTTACACCGGATGCAGATGGTTTCTAGTCTGGAGTCGCTGAGGTTGTGTCCGTTAACTGAAAACGAGCAGCAGCTATCGCTCGTTGACGTCGAGGCTCTTTTGCCTAAATTTAAATAGACTCGTGTTTTTCGATTATTTTTCGTTCGATTTTCGTAGAATAAACTGTCCGAAAGTTAGAGCAGAACGGACATAAAGCACGCGAAACAAGCATAGCTGCAAACCCTAAACGAGTAATTTGTTTCTCCGTTCTGGACTGTATCATTCGTTTCATCTTATCTCGTGTCTCGATTCATCGGAGGAGATCGTTTTGCAACGTCAAACGATGTCAACAGAAATAGATACGCGAAAACCTGAATCGGAATTTATCGCGACCAGCGATCTACGTACATACGATAAAATCCCTTAAAGATCTTCGTACTCGATATTTCAGAGCAGGCTTGTCATCTCAAGGGAACGATGCAAAGATAACGTTCCGAATGACGGTATTTTAAAGGCGAATGAGAAACCAATTACTTTGTACCTACGAACGATTTATAACGCAGTCGAGCGCTTAATCCTTTATCCTGTCGGCGATACGCCACGTGATGAGACACCTCGCGCAATATATTCCTACGATTATACGCGGTCCGCTGACGGCTCCTTTTTCCTCGATTTTCTTCCTGTATCCAACGTCTTCGCGATTTCTGTTTCCACGAGGCAGATTAATAGAGACTCGCAACGGAACTTACTTAGTTTCAAAAGTGAACATTGACGCTAATGACGCTAGGATCTCGAAGCTATTAAACCCGACGAAAACACGAAAAATAAAAAGACGGATACACGAAGGACGTGGACGCGCAACTGAAATACGATTCGCGGTTTTATCTTAATCCGATGCGAACGGTTTTATCGGGCCACGTTCGCTGATTATCCAGGTCGACGACACCGACCAACTTCCGCGAGCGTTGCTGACAATAGGGCAAAAAGGTGCGCAATTCTCGAAACAGGAGATACCTCTTATTAGCGGCATCGCATTAACGCGCGATAACCGAGTCGCTGTAGGAAAAAGACGCGCGCCTCGCACTCGTGGCTCTTAAACGAGCAATGTCACGCATCGAATCACCTCGGGCCCGTGCGTAACCGTGCGCTTGACTATCGTCATTTTTTACCGTTTCTCAACAGACGTCCCGTCTCTGTCTTTCCCTACCGTACCCTGGCGCTGGCGTCTTCTGGCGCTGGTCGGTCGGTTCATTGAATTATTTAATACCGAGGAATACGAAGGAAACACGGGACTGATGGATCACCGCCGTTGCGAAACATCCGATAGCCAAACGAATCGGTCGATTCAACGATGACGGAGATATCGCTGAGCAGGAATTTCCCTTCGGTCGCGGAATATCTTCTTTTTCTACTCTGTAGAAAA
This sequence comes from Hylaeus volcanicus, assembly GCF_026283585.1. Classification (NCBI taxonomy): domain Eukaryota; kingdom Metazoa; phylum Arthropoda; class Insecta; order Hymenoptera; family Colletidae; genus Hylaeus; species Hylaeus volcanicus. The sequence continues at coordinate 22,113,569 of NC_071982.1, read as the reverse complement.
TAGTGGAATCTATCCGTTAACTTTGGATCCTCCAACTATTTCAAATCAAACGAGTTAAACGCTGTCGTTTCGAGAAAAACTTGACACATCAAGCCGAGCGTTCAACTGGATCAGATAACAATTATAAGTATCGCGATATTATTCGAATAGTACCAGTCCTGTAGACGAGTTTCCGTTCGAAATCCTCGCCGATGCTCTTCATTCCTCGTTCGGCCCGATCGCCACTGAAATCGATTACCGCGTCGATTTTCTCTCGATGAAATTCCAAACGTCGCGCTTAATTTTCCACGGGAGCGAGGTACAGGAGCATTAATTCCATGTTTGGAAGCTGTGCGTACGATTCCGAGTTACTGGTAGGGGGAAGCATCCCGGTAGCCTAATCGTCGCCAGAACTCGTTCTTGATTTCAGTCTGTACTCTTAATTAGATTTGCGTTACCCCTCCACAGAAGCTTATTAACAGGATCGGCGTTCGAGCTCCCAGCAACCAGAAGTAATTTCCAATATCTGTTTGGTTTTGCAACTTCGGTACGCGGTACTGGCAATAGCTTCTAACGGTAATGTTGTACATCCAAAATCGTTTCTTGTATCACGGTTGTATTGGTACATGTTGCCAAACGAATTTTCTTTTTGTATTTCTCGTCCGGCGTTTCCTTTCTCGCGAACCCGGTCCTGCTTATTAATATTTTTCCACGGGAGCGTCGATGAAGCACCCCAGCCGATATCTATTAGTCGGAACGAATTAACTCCGAGAGAACTCGGTCGCGGCAAACGTCCATCTAGATAACTCCGCATTCTGATCCCTCGGCTAAGCAACTGTGCGACCGGGACGCACGGAAAAAAGAACGCAAGAAGCTTAATAATCTCGCGAGCCAACAGGAGAGTCCAAGCAGGATCGTTCCGGCGCGGCGGCAAAAAATGCTGCCAACGTGAAAGTCCAAGCGACGAGAGCCGCTCGCTTTCCAATCGGTCCAATGGCGGAGCACGCCGGGGGGGACTCGGCTCGATTTGCTAATTAGCAGCCACGTCGGGGCTAATTAATTCCGGAGCGCAGGTCGAGAGATGAGAACGGATCCGCGTCGGATGGGGTCCGACGCGACGCGACGCGCACGAGACCCAACGACAATGAGAGACAATGGGCACCGCGCGTTGATTGTGCCGTGGCTTCTCTCGCGCATAGAGGTGCAGAGAGGTGTGAAAGAGGATAATAATATAGAGTTACTCTCTCGGGGAATATTTCATATCGGTGCATCCCCGCCCCCTTTTGCACCTTCTCTCGCGCCTATTCTCTGCTTTTCTGTTCGGCTCCTTTCACCCTCCCGGGCGCCCCTTTTTCGGCCCGGGACAGCTACGCGTTCGTGTTCGTGCTCGTGCTCGTTCGGTCCAGCGCCTCCGCTGGAGAGAACAGAGAACACCTCGAAGCACAGACCGGTGTACGGTTCGATACTTCTCCACGGGGAGTCCCCGCTGACGAATCTCGATGCTTTATTCTGTGGCGCTTCCGTGCACGCGCGAAAAGTCACCTCGAGAAGGGTCACGCATGGTGCGCCCGCTAGAGTGTTGCTGTTTCCTTTTCAGCGCGGATGGGACAGAGAAATGGGAGATGGAAGAAGCCGCGGGACCGTGACGAACAAACAACACGAGTTGCTTCTTCCGTAGCTATGAAAACGAACCGTTCGCGATTCACGTAAAAGCACCTCTACTTAGTCCCGTCGCATCGTAAGTTCCATCGCGGGTGGATTCGACCGTTGTAAAAACAGGTCGAGAAATATTATCCATCGTTAACTAATCAGGATTTATTTGCGCATCCACTCAGGACGAACGTTCGAAAAGGAACGTGTTTTCTGTGCTTACATAGAATGATCGATTTTTGCGCGGATCAAGGCGATGTTTGTTTCTCCCAGTCGGCGGCGATAATTGCGGGCATTTGTCAGTCCGACCGAGGAATATTAACTTTACGATCAAACTTCAACTCCTGGGTTATTCTATCCCACTAGACCTTCGCCGAGATATATCGTCGCGATCGAATCGGCTATTCGAGAGATCGGCCGTGTCCATTTTCACAGCAAATTGAGTTAAGTGCAGACTCTTGTTCCGCGATGATAGCTCTATCGCGACGGTCGATAACAAGCTGCTCGACTATTAACCCTTTTTTTTCGTGTACGCACCGATTCGTCCTGTGAAAACGATTCGACGTTTGCTTTATGGTTAGATTGGTTTCCTTGCCGCGATTATCGACTGCGACGAGTCGTGGACTTTACTTTTCGAAGAATACGAATCGGTACGAGTCGACGACCCTGTCGAGAAGCAACCCCCCACCGTCCGAGCCGTTTCATTCCTCGACTGGACCGTGGACACCCTATCTATCGCGTTCAATGGATAAGATATAATCGAACTGGTGTCCGCGATCGTCCCTGAACTAACTTACCCCTCGAATTCTTCACGGCTACCTGGTCGTACGTTGCAACGATACCACAGGCCGAGAATTTACTACGAGCTTGTCGTTCCGTTACTCCAGAACTCGCGTTATCGTCCTCCCGTCGCCCGTAAACGGTGGGCGATTACGCCGGTCGATGCTAATTGTTCCCATCCTGTCCAGTTAATTTTCATGCAGCGTAGGAAGTCCAGGGTGACGCTTATCCTATCGCTGGTCACGCTGGGTAGCCACGTTCGTGCCCCGTTTTCAGATACGCGAATACGGTTGAGACGGGATAGACAGAGAGAGAGAAAGCTGCGACAATGGCTTGAAACGAGAGCCCAGATACCGGGTGTACATTGTGGCGAGCAGATAACGGACTGCATTATGCGCCTCCGCGCATTACCTAATCCGATATCCGGGGAATGAGGAAAAGTCTACCGGGAGCACCGGTAATGGGAACCGGAACTTCCACTTTCGTCCATGGGTGCTCTTAAGGTGCAGACTTTTTCGTATTTTGCGACCGGGTATGGTAGTTTAAGAGATCTTTCTCGAGGGATGCTGCAAGAAATTGATAGCGTGCCGATTTAACGTTAATGGATTTAACGTTACTCTTCGAGTAACTTTTATACGAACGCTCTTATTCGAAAATGTTTACGGTCTGAATGTCGTAATCGAGCGATATAGCAGCGTTAGAATGCTAAAATTGCACAGGAAGAAGGTGCGCTACGAATCACGTGTAGCCATATCCTTTCGAGACACGCAGCGGATAAATCTCGAATACGTCATATTCTTCGGCATGAAATTCTACTACGTACTCTTTTGCTTGACAATGAGCTGCGTACCCTTCTCTGATTTTACTTGATGAGCGATTGTTTAGAATAGCTTGTCCCAACGTAGGCAGCAGCGCTACAACCGAAGGGCGGTCCCCGTCTTTCAGGGAGTGTTGCGATGATTGCATATTTTTTTATTACAAGTTGCATTCACGTGGCTATACTACTCGGGATAATATGCCACGTAGCATTCTCTCGATCGCATTACATTTGTAACGCACATTTCTTTGTACTTGCTGAATTCTTCTGGCAAACTGTACGCAACGTAGACTTGTACCAGCTTGCCGTCCAAACCTAGGAGTCGACTCCGTTTTTATCATCGATCTTCGCAAAGTGCAGCGTTCGAGGCTCCGAACGAGAGCTAGATAGCGAAACACCGCGAGCCCGGATATTCTGCATTACTAGCCTCCGCGCATTCCCTAATCCGATATCTCGTCAGCAAAAATTCACCGGCAATGCGCAGACAGCTTTCGATAAGACGCGAAAAAATCGTGACTGCGGGCGCTTCTGATCCATTGCCGGCAGGGCGCAGTTTACATAATTGCTAAGATAATAAAGCATAAACTTCATAGCGATGGGCAAGACTTTAAACGACGTATAAAACATAAGAATTCTGTGGTACTTGTTCATCGTACGAATCAAAATCGCGAGTAGCACGCGTCGGCGTCGTCTTGCAGCGATAGTCGTGTTACAGGTCAGGATATTATCTTACCAGCTAGCGATATTTCGTTCCCCCCGATCGTGTTACAAATTCGTTGCATGTACGTATCGAGACAGCATCGTTGTCCTGTAATTTCGTCTTGTATCGTGCACGTTGATACAGGCTCGCGTTTTGTCCGATGCGTTTTTCGTGTGTCGCCTAGATCACGAAACGTCGACTATAGGTATACCTGCTCCTCGACGACGAACTTGTGCAACACGAGATCAAGACGAAACGAACATTTCTGTGCTCTTTTCAATTGCAGAGCAAAGAATAAGTTTAGTTAATTTTCGTTTAACGTATACGACTAACGTCAATTTTGAAAACGAATGAATTACCTAAACTCGTCGATCTATCGCGAAGATTCTTGCGGTCGAGCACACGATCGATCATCGGTTGCACGTTGATCTTCCGCTGGCCGATCTCGCCATAGCACAGAGGACGCGACGTTCTCGAGAATAAGACGTCGATCGGGAGACTACGTCTTTGTCCTGCGAGTCGACCCTCGTCCTCCTGTTGCGAATCAACGGTCGTCCTGTAATCAGTATTCCTCCGCTCTCGTGCGTCTGTGCCTGTAACCGGTCACTTCCGGCGGCAGCGGCACCACCCAGTCACCAAAACAGAAAACCAAGAGTGTCTCGCCTCGGCCTTAATAATACGTGGGCACGGTTATGCGCGCGAGACACGCGAGTCTCTGGCCTCCGGAATAGTCTAAGAACGAAAACACCGTTTCACGGTATTCTCAAACTATCGTTTGGACAATTTGTCCGAATCTTCGCTTTATCAAGAACGTCCTCCATGTCTCTTGTTCTCGATTTTCCCCTAAGAAAAACGAAAGCAACCCCGTGCTCGTAATAAGTTTGTCAAGCGCATTCGACTTGCTCGCAGAACTTTCACCGGTGTCGAAGCTCGCCAATAAAAATCTTGCTTTCGAGCAAGACAGAGATTAAGAGAGAGAAAGATGGGAAAAGGACAAGATCCAAAAGAGGGTAGAAAGGTGTCAAGCGTTGACTTTGATGGATCGAAGATCCCTGCGCCTCGCCTATCCCCCCCACCCCTTTTTGTTCATCGCGGACCACCGCGTAGCTATGTATTTGTTTTTTCTTTCTCCACGGATAAAACGGCGTGTCTGACAGGTTACTCTCTCACGGTGTATGTTAACGTCCTTTGCAGCGCGCGTGCACTCGATACGCGTGCAGATGCGAGCCTCGCGCGAGATCGAGCAGCAACTATGCAGCTGCAGTTTGGCGCGATGAACGAGAAATCGTATCTATGTGCTGTTTAGAAAATTTTCAACGAATATTAAGAAAATGTCGCGACGTATAATAATTTTTTTAATTTTTTTAATTTTGATTATCGAAGAAACCTCTTTAGGAGATAACGGCAAAGAGTAGGCTAAAAGCGTAAAGTTAATTAATCGACAGCGGTCGGCAGTTTCGAACCGATCGCAAGATTAATAACCTAGGCGTCGATTATGCAAAATACCTGTACACCGGACGCGCGACAGCTATGCGCTCTGTGTTCTCGTTTTCATCCCGCGAATTTTTACGTAGGCAGACACGCGCGAGCAAAGATTTACGGGACCATTGTTCGCTCATTATAGAGAGGAGGAAACGAAGCATTCCGGGATAGGCGCGCGGAAGACTTAATTGCGCGATTAATTGCGCGCGTTTAACGTTCCCATTGAAACTTTTAACTGTCGAGATGATTCTAGGAAGTAGCTGTAGCTCCTTTCAAACAAAGATTGGAAGGTTAAGGTAACTGTAAATTGCTACTACGATTGTACGATTCGTCATTTCATTAGTCGTTTCGAGCGCTACGGTTACGATGCGGGTGACTTCGATGCACGGTAAGAACACTACCGCGGGCTCTTTAACGGGTGATACGAGTATTATCGCTCAATATTTACCTCTGAACTCGATTCGGAGGAGAGCGATAAATCGAACCAATTTCTACGGATCGTTTTATATAATATATTCTAGGATCGTTGGTAATCGTTTAGCGAGAAGGCGAGCTACTTTTCGTGGAAAATATCCTCGGAAATTTATTCACCCTTCGAGCAGCGGTGCAAGCGGCCTCGGAGCATGGAGAAACAGATTTATTTGTAGAATTAGTATGCATACCGCACGGCTGCCGGTCGAGCAAACGACGGGGACGTGTGAGCGAGCAAAGGTGACATTACATCGTGATAGCGATCGGTAAAAAGTATCGCGGGCATTCTTTTCCCTGCTTCTGCCTTATAAATCTTATTAACGCCGCGATCGGACCGACGGATTATGCATCGAGGTTACAAGACAATCGAGGAAGCATTTGAATGGAGAATACGCCCGATCCTTTTGGAACCGATACGCTTCTACGCAAACGCCATTGTGGATGCTGTGGTTTTCCAAGCGCAGCAACGGTAATCCCCTACAATCGTGAAATTGTTATTAACGAAGAGCGTGGTACAAACCAGTTCGGCTTGTAACAATGGCAATGTCGAATGGTTCGAGGATTTGTTGATTTTTGTACAAGTTGCATGTGGGTGAGTTTGATCATTGAAATCTCAAGTACTTTGAACGAACTAATAGTCGTGGAATAGGTATCGAAACGAGATCAAAATTAGCGTGGGTCGAAGCGAAAATTTAATTAAATCAACGATCACGATACTTTTCGACGCGTCGAGTCAAATGTTGCGTTTAAAAAATTGTAAAATTTAAAAAACGCCAAGTACCGAGTTATGGTACAACCCAATAAGAATATCTGTCCGTCGATGGCTCGTTAAACGGGTCTCGTGCAATTACATGGATTAAAAAACAACATTCCTGGATGTTATTAAATCGTGCTGACATAAGGCTGTAATCGTCTTCAATTAAGTTAAACGGCGATAATGGGTTAATAATGTGAACAGTTTCCTTTCCGAACGAAAGGCTGTTTGGCTTTCGTGGAATTGCTCTCGAGTTACTTTAACGATCGACACGTCTATAGATCGTGGCATTCTGTTCGGTGCATTCGACTTCTTTTTCCACCCCATACTTGGTTCACTTTTGTTCGCGATATTGGTAAAAATAACTAAAGAAGAGATACGAAAATGCTAGCCATGCTCGACAGAGGATCGAGTAGAGTCGCTGGGTCAACTGTATGTCCCATTGGAGACGAGCGTGCGCACGAGTGGAGGCGGGTTTATTGAAATGCGCACGAGTTAGCGACGGGGTGGCCTCCGAAGTCGCGTGGACGACACTCCCGCGGAATATTAAACGCGTTTCCCTCTTCGTTTCAAGCAAAGTTTGCGCGTTTCATCTATTCCGATAATTTTAAATTCGAATGTACATCAACATCACCATCGGCGTTTCAAAGGATAAGACGAGCGCGAAAGAAAATATTCGCTGGATGCGAGCAGATGCCCTTAAAGCCAACGTAGACTCCGCAAGAATGACGAAGAGTGTCGCAAAGGGGCAACAAGGACGTGGAACCGTGTATATATACACGTACGAAGATTAATTATTATAAACCCTTGCCTTTTGCCTACAGTCATCAATTTATACTCCTCTCTCGTGCATCCCAATTCCAATCCCAATCCCGATCCCGTGAGTCGCGCACGGAATAAAGGCTCATCCTCTCTAATTTATGCATGTCGAATCAATCTCCCTTTTTCTCCCCCTCTCTCTCGCAGTCTTCGTCCGGCTCTTATCCCTTTTTCTTCCTCTCGTTTCCTTCTCCGACCTCGTCCATCCTTCTTCCCGTTCGTTCGACGCCGGAGTAGTCCTACGTCTTGTTGCTCCTGTTCCTGCACCTGGGCAACCGTCGCCCCTCGGAGTAGAGCCCAGCTACCCCGATAATGAGGGGCCGCGTTATCCTGTGCAAATATTTTCCTCGACGGGTGTTTGCACAGCCACGGCCGTCAGGCCTGGTGACGTCGATCGAACTCGCATATAACGCGAGATTCGATTCGTCTGGAAAGAGCCGAGTATTCTCGTGCGACGATATATATGTATAATGAGTTCATTCGTGATCATCAAAGTGGAGACGTTCGCCGAGGGATGAGCAAACAGAGATCACACGGGGAGAGCAGGCGATCGTGGTCGGAGGTTTCCGTGCGGTATGGTTCGACGGTTCTTCCCATGAATCGAGAATTTCAGTGGCGTAAAGAGAGTACACCAGGCTCCTAATAATCCTTAGAAATTGTTGGCAATGGTCTCGACTAGCTGTATGGGAAGCATCTCTTTCGTGCATCGGTATTTCAAAGACGATATCACCGACGAGGAACGGAAAACAGTGGCACGGCTTTGCCAAGCAAGACAAATTGTAACATAACGACGCTTCGTGAATCGCACGGTGTAATCCGCCGTTTATCAGCGGTTCGTGCGCCGTCTGGACTCTCCCGATGGAGCCGATCCATTCTCGAGTTCGATCGATCCACGATCGTTCTGGCGTCATTCGTCTTGGCTCGTCGAGCGATCGCAGAATCTTGGATGGATACGAGGCTAAAGTCGCATCATCGGTCAGTCGCGTCCGACGAACGTCGGAATGCGTTACGTTAATTTATTCGACGGGATACTTGATACGTTTCAGTCGTCTCGAGCATTTTATCGCAAATAATTTTCATGTAGACATGCCCGTAACGCTAGGTCTGTACCCTTTGCCCTATCGACAAAACTATCGTACGATGAAAAGTCGATAGCATCTGGCTAACGATACCCTGTCCATCAATTTTTCAACTCCCCGTCGTTCCTTGTCGGATGCCACACGCAAATTTCTTCGTCTTTGAATCGTCGTACATCCCTAAAGGCAAACTTCACCGGAAACCAGCGACCAATGACAAATACCCAGATGTCCGTTCAACCAAACACGCTAGAAACGCAACGCACGGGAGTTCTAGAGGCGATTAGATATCGCGACACGGCTGACAATAAATTATCAACGCTGTCGAGCGTGTGTGGCGCGAAGCGAAGCGACCCTCCGTCGCGGTGGGCATTGCTAAATTGAGGAATCATCGGTTGGGACTCGCATGCCGCGATTATCGTTAATTGATAAATTCGACGGTCCCGACGGTAATTTATTCCACGACGCGACGCGACGGTCAGGCATTTCTAACAGTTATTCCGCAGCGAATTCATCGGGCAACCTTCTGGGCAATCAGCGAACGATCGCGCGGACACCAGTTGGTCGAGCGTCGCCAACGTTTGTCCACTGTTTCCCACTGTTTCCGAGGATTCGAAACGTGAGAACGGTTGCCGATGGCAGATATAAATGTTAATTGAATAGCTTAAAATGATCGTTTTATGTTTATAATCGCATTGCTTCGGCTCTGAAATGCTTATTCGCGGCAAAGAGGAGGTATCGTCTAACGAAGAATCGCGTTTGTTACTTTCAGACGACGAAGTCGCGGCGAGGAAGAGACAAACGGCGTGGTCAGCGACGACACCTCGCAGCAGCAACAACAACAAGCAAGCTACGTGTCCGGACAGCGTGATACAGAAGAAGAGGAGGAACTGGGTGCGGAAGAGACGGCTCAGTCCCTGCAGAGCGGCGCCGAAGGCGCCGACCCAGAGGTACACAAGAGGGTTGCTGCGGTGCAGGTGCAGGTGCAGGGTATGGAGGGCGACTGGCGGACCTACTGCGAGCATCCGCTCTCGGTAGCGACCGCGGCCATGCTCAATCTCCAGCAGCAACACCAGGTCTCGGCCGTCGCTAGCCACGGTGACGACCCTGCTGCTTCCTACGTGTACGAGTACTACAAACTGCCGGAAAAGACCGCGGCAGATGTCAAACTACCGCCCACTCATGAACTCTGGTCCACGTGAGTCTGTTTGAATTTGAATATAGTAACGTACGAGATATCATCGACGGTATACAAAGTAGACAACTGTAAATATTTTACGTCTCTCGTAATTATTCCAAAAAGTCCTTTCGCAACGATCGCTTCGATATTCATGAATATTCAGGGCTCGGTGTCAAATCGATTAAAATATTACGTGTCTACGAGTCCTCGACATTTGTTCAACTTATAGTTGTATGAGTAAACTATTTGTACATAAATAAAACGAAAAAAAAAAAACTTGACATGAAACGTGTTAATACGACGATAGGCGTTCGAATTGGCTGAAAGGTTCGCGGGTTCGCCAAGATAGCGCCGCGCGACGACTCGGTGAATCGGGAGGTGCTCGATTAGCGTAGATCGCCAGATAGTCGCGTGTAAACGTCGCTGAAAACACTTTCAACGCAGCCCGACGCTTTATTAACATCCACGTTTCCCCGTATCTCGATTAATAGTCCCCGTGCGCATAATTGAGTACTCGCAGTCAGCATAATTTATCGCGACGCGCCTCGACTCTATGTGAAACAATCGCTGGGACGCCGAGCACCGATTCCACCGTAGAAATTGGTATCGCAACCAGAAATAGGCGAAATAAGGATTCGGTAAAAGTTGCCAATCCGAATTACAATAAATCTTTCTCTAACGCGGTTGCATTCCATGCTTTTTATTTTATTATGGCTGTTCCGGCTCAAAAGACTAAAGTACACTTTTTACCAGACGTAATTACGTTTTCCCCGAGGGTGGCCTGACGTGTACAAACAAACAATGGCGGCCGTTACGATCCTTACGAGGCGTAAATCAAGCCGATCGATCCTCTCTGCCGGTATCTCAATCACGCATCGAACTCGCTTGATCGGCGTGGCGGCTCCCGCGGCCGTATCAAACACGACCGCGCGCTTTTATCGCACCTGGATATCGCGGATCCCCGTGAAGTAGCGCCAGCTCGCCGCGAAATCGACCCCCGTGACGACCCAGACCCATCGTAAATCTCCGTCATTGATCCACGACGCGCACCCTGATCCTCGCGCTCGGCTAATTCGAATTTCATAACCGACGTCAGCTATTCCCACCTCTGGAGCAAAACTGCGGCACCCATGTACTCGAGTACTTTAGTTTATTCATGTTGAAGTTCTCAGACATGGCGCTTGGAACGATAATAGAAAATTCGTCTTTTACTGCTTTATCAAAATCGTAGCGTATTTTACAATTGTATCGTAGTAATAGACTATAGACGTTTCAAGCGTTGTCGTATCCATGTACCAATCGTTGCGCTAATTGCGGGTTCAGCCATTCGTCAGCGTGATCCAATTTGGTTGGCAGTCCAAATAAGGTTACCTTACCCTATATCTGCTTGTGCTAGGTCTTCCGGTCCATTTGCTCGGTTTGCAAACTTGGATGTTTGGTCCGTGAAAGAGAGATAGTCTCCTGGTTTCGTGACACGGGTGCACCCTCTTTATTTTGGGTCTCCTGGAACCGGAATCGAGTGCCCCCCCCCCCCCCCCCCCCCGTTTGGAGCCCGTGGACTAGGACGGGTGAGGACGCTTCTTTGCGATACCACCCCTTCCTAGCGACTTCTAAGGCACCCTTGCCAGGTTTTGATTTATATCGGCCGCTTAGCATATTTTGTAATTTACTGTTGAGAATCCTTAACGTACGGGACCCACCGTCAGGGCCCAGGGCGACGAATAGCGACGCATACTGGCGGAGCAACAGTGGCATCGGGATCACCCGAGTCTCTACGCCGTGGGGAGATGCCGCCCTAATCTTCCCTCGCATCTTCTCCCCTGTCTTTCATCCTTTTTACACGAGCTTCCATCCTCTTGGCTTGGTCTGTTATCCTCGTCGCTCTTGGTTTATCGTCTCCGCTATCTGATCGCCAGTTTCTACTCCCATCTTTGCTCTCGCTCTTACCCGCCAAGCTCCCGCGGGGCTAGCGATAGCATCTCGACAATTTGTACGCCGGTGGATCGTTAAAACTCTCTCTCTCCCGAAGAGGCAGCGGACACGTTGGCTCCAACTCCCGGAGCACGAGCTTAATCCAATTTCATTGTGTCACGGTCGTCCCTGGGGGATCGAAATCGACGCGTGAGACTCGCACGGGGAGGTTTCGCGATAGATTCGAGGGTAGTCGATTTGTTTCCTCTCGAATGACTCGGAGGATTCGAGTTTTTATACTCTTTACCGCGGAGACTACGCGAAACGATACTATCTAGTGACTGTTAATTGAAATTAATATCGAACTAAGTGGTAATAAGTAACTCCATTAAAAACTGGTATTACAGTCAAGAATTATTACCTGGCGTTTCTTTAAGTACGCGATGAATCATTAAAGAAAGTAGAAATAATCTTCCGTCGACTAATCTTCGTCTTTGAGATTCTTGGTCGACCTCGGGAACTCGTTCCTTCTATCATTCTTTGCGTTGACATCGCGATAACCGTGACAGATTTTTCCAAACCCGAAGGAATCTAATTAAATCACACGGCAACAGTAAATTTCCACTTTCACTGATAATCGCTGCAGCATCTACCTCCCAAGACGCAACGATTCCAAGCACGGGCAAAATTCTTCGCTCGGGAAAGGGTCTTCGTCTCCCATAGGTCACGAGCAAACAATTTAAAGACGCCTCCAGTCGAAACCAGCGACGTGCATTCGAGAAACCCCCAAGATATTACGGAATAAACGCGAAGACGTGCGATCCTCGAACCGCCTCTATACCCCTTTTCAGGTATCGCTTACTAATGGCTACGATATACGCCTGCACCGTGAGTACAAGGTCTGGGTTAGGCATATACCGTTGCCGATGTTAAGACGTTAGGATCTCCCAGCGAATTCTCCCGCAAAAGTCGATAATATAAACGCCTGACCGTTAAAATCGTACGTCATCGCGATCCTGCCGTGAACGAGTCGCGAAAAATGCTCGTACGGAAATTCTTCGGCTACCGTGAGACAAATTGCTCGTCTCTTCCCGTGTGCAAACCTGCAAATTTCCTTGCGTCGAAACAAAGTTCGTTCAACTTGGATAGAATTCGAAACATCTTTGAAAAATTGATTTCATTTGAAACATTGGTTAATAAAACATCGCGGAGTGAGCAATTCTGCCGGTGGTTATTTTCTATTCGATTCCATCGCCGCATCAGTTGGAGGAAAATTTCTCAATCGTACGTTCAAACCGAGAGTTGTGGTCATTGGTAATCGTAATCACGCTCGAATTTTTTTATCGCGAGGTGTTTGCAGGAAACCGAGGATCGCGATAAATACACGTATTCTATGGGGCTCCTTAGACCTCGGCGAAGTTTGTAAACTATCCTACGACGCTGCTAACGACAGTCGCAGTTTCCTGTGGTTGCGCAACCCTGAAGACGCGGTTGTAAAATACGTCCGAACGCGGATAGCATCGAGAGTGTTCAAAGGTAGTTTCGACGCTGCGATTTTTTCGAACGCGAATATACGTCCGATCCGATGAACCTGTGGCTCCGTTAAGAATCGGATTGCGAACGAAACGAAATGTGCTTTAAAGGTTCGTATTGTAATTAACGTGGATTTGAATTTTAATTACGCGTATGAAAAGTGCACCAACACTCGTAAATCCCTAACTCGGCCAAAAAATGGCCCGTCGAGAGATGAAACGAAAGCGTCGGCGAACTTGTTACGCGCCGAATATCGTCAAAGATGCGCGTGGAAGATCACACGGCGCGTGTTACCCTTAACGAGCGAAATTATTATTACCTCGGACACGGGATGGTCCCATTAAGAGGCAGAAAGTTTCGCGAATCGGCGAATCTGACCACGATGGTCGGCCAGAAAGACAGATAATTTCAAAGAGAGGGCTGTTACGCTCGAGTCGAGTGTTACTTAAGTCTCGCCATGGGGTTGTAACGTCGCCTGGAATCGGCGTACAGTTTCACAGCAAGCCGCCGCGATAAAGTTGGGTCCAGTGGGCCTCGTGATCGCCACTTTAATCTAAACGCTCGTGCGAACCAGTGATAACTGCGGCTTTCAAACCTGGAGAACACGAGAATTAAAGAAACGAGCGAATTGTGCGTGCTGTTCCGGCCGAGGGATCGTTACGAATAGATTGGCTTTACGAGCAACGGAACACAGGAAGAATTGTACGAATGAAATCAACTGGCAAGTGCGAAGAGGGCTACCTTGATCTACCTACGAATAGCTACCACAGAGTGGATACTCGTATCGATATTGTTGCAACGTTCAGCGTCGCTATTAATGGTTTCTTGCAATCCAGTCGAGTATCACGGGCACGGTTTTTGTCGGTTCTTTCTCCTCGACACGCGATAGCGTATCATTACATCCGAGTTACAGAGTACCAAGGGATGCATTACGTATTGAGAAACGGAATTCGAACCGATCCTTCTCTCGCGGTGGATTTCGTTTCGCCGAGCTTGCGTTTCCTGTCGTTGCTGAACAATTCCCTGAAAGATCATACTTTTCGCTCAGAGTTTCTCAACTACTTCTGAAAAATTAATTCGCAATTTCGTAATAAAGTTGGTCACAAGATCGTTTAAACGAGACCTGTTTCGCCGTGTTCGTTTCCGTGTGAAATACAAAGCGACGGTCGCTTCGCGACGGGAGTTTAAAGGTCGACTTTTAACGAAAGCGATTACGTCCGCGACGACTGGCCGCGGTGTCGCGTTTTATTGCGTTCGCGGGTTATCGTTAGGTGGCGATCTTCCAAAAAAAGAAAACGAATCCCTTGTGCGCGCATATTTAGCGCCACGCGTCTATTTTCAGTAGCACATGAATCATCCGCGATGATTATTGCACGCATCTTCGAAGGTGCGTCACGTGTGATTCACGGTGTGCTTTCCCACGGGATTACCGATTCACTGAAAAGTATCGTTGCCGTTAAAACCAACAAGTTTTTTAGCAGAAGGAAGAGAACTCGGAAACTTCGAGGAAGCGTAGAAATACCAGAAAACTGGTGAACGAGGTGAGCTACCCTTCCCGGTGGACGTCCGGCGTCGTCTTAACTCCTTATTACGCGTTTCGTGGTCGTGCTATCGTTACGCGGAGATCTGTCGACTACGAGGAACCCGGCGTGCCTCTGGTACACGATGGCCTCTGACCCACTTGACGAGGGGGCCTCGTGTCACGTCGTAAAACGAAACGGACCTGAAGAACCAGAATCAAGCCGCGCCGAGACGAGTGGCATGCCCCGTTTTCGCTGTCCACCGGTGCTTTATGCCCGACACGTAACGCGAGCGCGTTCCCCTTTATTTGAATTTATGATCACAAAACGCCGTAAACGTTTCCCGCCATCGCCGCGCCCCTGCTGCTCGCTTAACTTCTAGCACACTCTCGCGCGTTTTCCAACGGCCGCGGCACGGCGGCGCGGCGGCGAGTCGGCGAGTCGGTTTTCATCGAGCAAGTCTAGGTGGAAGACTGCAGCGCGACACGGGGCCCGAAGCCCCGCGTTTTATGGGATCCTAGCGAATCTTGGTCGCTAGGCGTAATTACGAGAGACACTGGAACAACGAAACTGTACGCAGAGATGGTTAACTTCGAGGTGTGAGATCCGAGCGATAAGATCTTGGAGGTTTCGTTCAACTACCGAAGAGGTGAACGGTTTTGAATACGAGAGGGAAAAAGGTCCTTTCCTCTCATCGAGTTGGTCGTTTTTATTTTAGAAGAAAAAAGAAAACGGAGACTTGAACTCCAAAGCCGGTCATGGTCCATAACTTTTTACCTAATAATTGGAGCAAACGACGAGGAAGGCGTACCCTAGGTAACCCTAGAACGACTCCATACCACGCGTGACAGTTCGCGCGGTCTCCTTTTGCGTAACGAGTCTCGAAGGAATGTCCTTTACGATTTCTAATCCAACGCCGCTAGTCCCTCGACCTCTGCGTCTCAATTACCACCGATGCCGCAGAACGACAGCCGTGAACTACCGTTTCGTGTGATTCCGGTTCTCAGGCGTTAAGACGTCCACGCCTTCCCGTTTTGCAACGGATAGTAGTCCAATCCTCCATACCTCGAGCCTGCAGCCCGCTGCGAAAACGCGTCCACTTCCAGATCACGGATCGTGTTTTTGACCTTACGATCTCTACAGCTGGTTCTTCGGGTCCGCTATTGCTAGAGTCGTGTACTCGCAGTCGAGGAGACGACTTCACCGGCCAAAGACCCAAAGACGCGAGTAAAAAGAGAGATCGACAACGTCGCCGCCATATAGCGCGATCGTGACTCTGTGCTAATGAAACTTAGAGTTGGACGGATCGCACGTGGTTGGAATCTTTGCGCAGGCTTATTAAACCAGTTGTCGGTTTCAGGTCGCGGTTTGATAGCACTGCTGCTAATTGGAGTTCCGCGCGCCGTGGAACAATTTAATAAATCAATGCGTCCAAGAGGTGGTTGCGTTCCGGGAATTTTCGTGTCCAGCTACTTTTCGTCCTCGATACATTATTATTCCTAGACCCTACATATGCATAACGCGGCAGGCCGAAGCCCGTAATCTAGATCTAATTAGATTACTCTTGAACGAAACAGACGAACAAAACATCCAACGGTGCCGCCGGATGCGTGTCCGACATAACAAATCCCCCAAAGCTTCCCGAAACACCGTCTTCCCGGAACGACGCAATTTCCCTACCTAAGCGTGCCGCGTCCGCGAAGACGCGAGACGGGAGCAGCGGCGCGGCGTAGAAGCGTCGCAAGCAGAAGTCCAGGCTTGTCCACGCGATACGCATTTAAATTCGCTGGGTGGAACGTCAAAAAACGCGGCCGTACATATGCATACCGTGGACCCAGTGGCACGTGCTGCGCGCACAGGTGACGTGGTGGTTGCGTGCGTGCGTGCGTGCGTGCTCGGTAAAGGCAAAAAGCACGCGTGTATACTCGTATCGCTGGTGGAAAAAGCAGGGAGTAAAACGAAAAAAGAAGACGGCGAAAAAGAAGGAGGTAGAGGCCAGACAATAATGATCAAACGCGTGACCCGGCCCCGGAGCTGGTAGAGCGCCACTCGGTCGGACCTGTCTTTCGAGTCCAACGCCGGCAGGTCCCGCGCACGCACACTCTTCCGCCATCGATTTCCGGTTTGAGAAACGCCGATTCCGGTTTCCAAGCGGGTCCTGCTCGGTACCGCAAGTCGCGTGACCTCTTCGATCTCCGGGCCAACCTAACGATCTCCCGACTCGAACGATAACAACGATAACAAAAGTCGACATAAATAAATTCGGTCGCGAATTAATCGATATTCAAACCGAACGATTAGCGGATGAACTTACAGAGCTACTTGCAAGTTATCTTGGATACCGCACCGCGTGGTTTCCTCTTTTCCACGAACGACGCGTGCGAACGCACGCGCGAACCCGTGAGCTCGTCGTGACCCTCCGCTGACCCGACGACCTCGAGTCTCGCGAGGTGCGTCCGTCTTGTCGTCGATAATGCTGCACCGTAAGCGCGTAATTGCCTGTTTTGCGCATCCACCGACGATGCGCGGGCGCGTTGCGTCTGCTTGGCGTGGCCACAAAGGCATAGCAAAAACGGTCGTGTAACGTTACGTGGAATAATTTGGCTCGTTTGAACAGGAAACGGTCGCAAATTCCTAAATTTCCAACGAATTTCATCGGAGAATAGCCAGTGATGGGTTTGGTAAATACAAAACGCGAATACTTTTCCAACGAATGGTACTTGTGCGAACGACTCGCCGTTAAACGACTCCTCGTTTAATTTGCGATAGACCTTCCATAATTGTTAAAGGCACTCGCGTGTCTGTGTAAACGGGAAAAGTAGCGGCATTATTGTTTTGCTGGAAAGTATTAGCCGCTGTCGAGAATTCCTAACAGGAATCGTCGCGTTTCGATGCGATTATTAAATTCATTATAACGGGTCGTAGTCTTCGTTGGTACCGAGCGAGTCCTTGATTCCAGTCGTCAGAATTTTACAACGATGCTTTGCATTAAACGTAACTCAACTCCCACGATTAAAATGGAAAGGAGGAAATTGAAATGTCACGACGACGGATCCCGTCTGAATTTATTCAGAAAATGTCGTTAATTTTCTTGATGCAGGAAGAGTGGGCGATATCGACATTTTTTAATGTTTCACTTTTAGAGTTTCGATAAACGAGGATTAACCAGGAAGTCTGTTCCATGGTTGTGGCCCACCACTCCGACTTCGTTCCCGTTTTTCTGGGTACGTGGTAGCGTGTTCCTCGTCTGGGAACCGCGGATATCGTGGCAGGCGACGACGACGGGTGCATCTGCCTCGAACGGGCGGCAATAAAATTTTCTGGGCGCGGAAACGCGATTCGTCGAACGGTCGTACGGGAAAGAATCGAGAGGATCGCGGGGTGGCATTATGCGAAGTAGTTAACATGTTATATTTAGCATGATAATACGTATCCACAATACAGGGGACCCTTATAAACTGCCAACGCTCTCGGTGCACACTAGCTCTATCTTTTTCGCTCTCGGCTCGTTCTTTTTTCCACAGTTCCTTTTCTTTCCATTCTTCCCTGCTCTCGTCCTTGCCCGTGTCGTGGCAACCTCCGCCAGGTTCTCCTGTCTCGACGTCCTTTTCTCTCGTTCCTCCTCTGTAGACGGTCCTCGTGTCTCTTTCGTTCTCTTTCTGCCCGGTGAACATCGCCACTGTGGTACCTACCCTACGGTCAGATGCTCCCGTACAATGGCTCTTTTTTTACACTTGATACCTGATCTCACTCGTCTCCAACCCTCTCTCTTCCCTTCTTCGGCCTCTTTCCACCTCGCGAACGGTGTTTTCTGTCTGCTTCGACTCGCTCTTCGAGGCACGGAGATCCTCGAGGAAAAGGGTGACACGAGAGAAGTACCAGCGATGGAGACAGTAGAGGAATGAATTGGAGAGAGAAAGAGAAAGACGTGACACGTCGTCGCCCTCGGCACACTTGTGCTTGAAGAGGTGAGGATAGGAAAAACGACCGGTAGATCTGGGACTTGGCGCGGCGCGGTTGTACTTTCCACGACGGAAAGCTGCACAGTCTGTCATAACCGGAGGCTACGGCTGCCGCGGCCTCATGAATTCGGCTTACGTGAAATGGATCCAAGGGAGACGCCGTATTCGTTCCGCGTTGCTTTAATGCCGTCGCGTGGTAATGCGATGCTAATCCGTGATGTAGGACGAAAGATTCATGGAGATTCCTGAACGCCTCCGGGCATCCAGAAGAGCTGTCCTCGCGAATATTTTGGGAAGAACCTCGCGCGACGATGACATTCGATTGCGGAGTTGAGATAGGCTTAACGATATATCGGCTGCGATTAATTAACGAGCGCAGAGGAATGCCTCGCACTTATCGTTTATATTTAGTAATGATTGGAGAACATTGATATTTATCCGAGGTGTCTTTATCTCGGATTTTTACCGAGAAAATCTGCTGTTGCGAAACACGCGCACGCCATAACGTTATTGATGAGACACATTACGCATTTATTTTCCGTGACGGACCTTGAAAATCTATGAATTAATTATGCTTTTCTTGAATGTTACGCGGCCCGATGATATCGCCGTGGAACGTAAAAACTCGGAGATGACAAATGTACCGCAGAAATCGCACTGTCGATCGATGTCTTAGCTTCGTCATAAACTCTGCGCCTTACGATAAATCGCCCTATTAGTTAGCTAATACGGTATTAACATTATAATTTCCCACAAGGTATAGGATACGAGCGACATTGCGATTGATTTAACGGACAGTTGAAAGTCTATCATTAGCTTATCCGAGCCCGATGAAATTCATATTTTTCAAGAGCCATAACGGTAATTATCTTGGTAGGGCACGGATAAATGACGATGAGTTAGAAATAACATTCTGTTGGATCGAGAAACTAAAATTGGAACGAGACCCAGGAGTCTCGCAAGTTTCGCAAACAGGACGATGCACTGTAAAGGAGGTGTCGTTTCGTCCTTTTTTACTAGGCAAGGATCCCAGTCCCTTTAACGGACAGACCCAGCCAAAGAATGCGCAAATATGCGCAATGGTTCGTTCGCGAGTCGATTCGTCACGCGTACTTAGCATAGTCGATCGATTCCGATTCCGATCCCGAGTTCGAAAGTCGAGCACAAAAGGGCCGCTGCTAAAGGTCGATTCTCCACGGACTGTTGAAGGGGTGTGATGGGCCAGAAGCTGCTGGTGCAGGAGGCGCCTGGCTCCGGTTCCGGTTCGACGAATCGCATGGAAGGCGGCGAAGGCGCCGGAGGAGGGGAACTACACCACTTCCTTCATCAGTACAACCAGCAGTCCCACAGTCCCGGCCAGAGCCTACAGGGTGGCCTTCCGCTTCCGCTTAGCCCGCAATCCCTCAGACACGACGGTTCCTCCAGCGCGGGCATCGCCGGCGTCAAAAGGGAACCCGAGGACCTCAGCTCCTCCCGAGGGGCTCAACAGTCCAACAAAAGGCACAAACAGGCTCAGCCAGACAGTCCTACACCACCGGGAATGTACCATCATCATCAACATCAACTACAGGTGAGCTGACGCCAAATTTCTGCTTCTTCTACCGATTTTTTTTTTTTTTAGAAACTACCAATAAGACAAATTTACAGGTGCAACAGTACGGAAGCCCCTACGACCCCTACACCTCTTGCAGCCCACGATTACAGTCCACGTACACGTCGACGTCGGGAACAGGCGCCGCGAATGCTGGGAACCAGAGTGGACTGCACCAAGAGGCGACGGCGGTCTACGTCACCGGGGACACTCTGCCACCGTTGGCTTCCTCGAGTTCGTCCTCATTGTCGACCACGACCGCTTCGTACACGAGGTACGAGGTTGTGCCAAGCTCTTACGCGACGACACACGCGATACGCTCGTCCTCGAGCAGCAGCAAAGTCCTGACCGTTGATCTTCCCAGCCCTGACTCTGGCATCGGCGCCGACGCTGTCACACCCAGGCAAGATCATCATCCACCCACGGCGCTACATCAGGTTAGTTGAGCGTATACGAGTCCGCGTCAATACCGATCGCCGAGTCTATTTTAAAATAGCCACAGTACTCGTGCAGAACCATCCTCGGCGTTGCGCCCAAACACTTTCCCCGAGGACGTTTCCCCCACCGATCACTTTCCATCGCGTTCATTTCGTGCCCAGACACCGTAAAGATGTTTTGATCGCCTCTAACAAATTAATCGGACAACGCCTACCATTAAGCGTTATCGCGCCCCCATCTCGCTAGATATAACTTCTTCCACGCGCAATAATTTTCTGCGCGCTCTCGTGGAACAGAACTTACACGGCTTGGTAACGACACTAGAGCGTTTTACATAATCAGCAACGCATATCTCTCGGAGATACTGACACATTTATTTATACCTCGACGGAGAATCGTATAATACTTGCCACTTGTTTCGCGAACGCGGTTGCGTCTGCGTTCCGACCACGAAATCTCAAACACGATCCGCGCGGACGCGAAAACAAAGCCCGCGACTCGAAAACGAGCGTAGCTAGGAATCTATTTCCGACGACCGAACCCACAAATTTTCACGTGGAAAATCGCGAAACGTGATTTTTATTGATAGATTTATGTAACGACGGCTGTTAATTATTATCACGCGCAACCTGCAAGAAGTGTCGACGGAATCGGGAACAAAATACCTGACTGTGTAAGTTCTCTGTGATTTCCGTGAATTTAATGTCAAGTTTATAATAACGTCAATCGTTTTAATTATATTTAATAATGTGTTTGGATGGTTTGCGAATGATTGCGTAACGTGTACGTGGACTGTACGAGTTTCGCTAGCAGACGAAAACAAAGGAAAAGAGCTAGATGAAAAGGGGGGTAGCGCATCGTTTGCTCACGGGACGTTTCTCGCGTAATTTTCGCGAGCGTCGAAAGACTTCCACGTGGGACCATTAGCGATTCATCACTCCTACGCGCGATTCGGTTGTCGCGCGTAATCGAGCGCTTCCGGAAACATTAATCGTCCGACGGGGGCAGCGGTTTATTCGCGCGAGTAAGTCATTAGCATTCGCGGTTGACATTACGAATTAGAAAGCACGCGTTCCGTTCTGCTCCGCTTCTTGCAAATGTTGCAAATAAAAGCAGAGACTCGTCCAGCTATCGCGAGTGTAAACGCTCTGCACGAAAACTGATACGTACAACAGTAATTAAAATACGTATATTCGAGTCTCGGTATGCGCGCGCAGGAACGATTTGCCTTTTTCGTTTTCGTTCTTTCCCTCGAGACCGTTTCGCTTGGCGAGGTAATTTCGGATAAACTGGCATGGCGATTGACGACTTCCGCGATTGCTAGCAAACATGTTACACTAGACCAGCGGTTCACAACCATCTTCGTTATTCGATCAAATCGATTAACACGCTAATCGAATGATTTCTTGACTCGTTAACGAGCAATCCTATACGTTTTCGTTATTCGATTAAAAATATTGCAGTCTTGGAATACGATTTCCTCCTCCTTCTATTGTCGTTTATCGCATTTTAATATAAAAGACTTTGCGCACCGCTGCATTAAACGCAGCCTGCTAAGACATGTAATTACGGATTAAATCCTCGACGCGCTCCAACACGTATATCGGGGTGTGTAACATTCGCTACGGGCTAAAGAGATACCGACACGATGCTATTTGATAAGACCATTAGGGGAATCGCCACGATCTCTACCGCGGACACGGAAATTCCACGAGCCAGGAAAGCTCGCACCGATGCAGAAATAAAAAGTAAATCGTTTAGCACGAGCCAAGTGAAATTCGGAAGCGTGGTCGCGTCAATTTCGTAATTATGCTCGTCTTGTTTTGGAATTTTCTCTTTCCGCGATTTCGCAACACTGTGATCTACCACGTACGTTCCTGTGTTAAAATTTAATAACTTTAATGGGAAGTCTCGATCGAATAGGTTCGATCTCCTAAAAACCGACAAATCTCAGCAGCCCGATAATAAATCGTTGCGCGAACGGCGACTCAAGTCTGATAAAAACTCCTATACGTCGATCGTATTGACCGGCGGCTAATGATACGCCAAAGTTTTGTTTCGATCGTTATTGCGCTCGAACTCGATTCGCTCGAGATATCGACTCGCTGCTATGCAAAAACACACGCAGACACGTGTTCGATACACGAGTATGCTCGTGCGCTCGAGTGTCGCGCAAAAGAATGCATAATGGAGAGACATCGAACGAGTGGAAGGGGGTATAAACGATTCCGATCGCGGCGCAATTAGATGAATCGATCGAGAAAAAGCGCGATCGCCGTCGAAGGCATTAAAGCAATTAATCTCGAAGGTGGCGTTCGTGTTTGCGCGCCAAGAATCCCTCGTACCTCGTTTCGTTCGTTTTTTTTCATCGATCTGAATATTCCACCAGGCCGATTAAGCCGAGATCGTTTCTGCATAATTAGAGCTGATTCATCTGATCATTTTTTCATTGATTTTTATTCCACTTTTTTATCGTACACGTAATAATACGGCATAGAAGAGATACAAATACGGAGAAAGTTACATAGAAAAGTTTACTAAAAGTACAGATGCGAAAGACCGGCTAACGGTTAGCGAGGATGAGCCTTACGCCGGAACGGAACAGAAAGGAACCCTCGGACTCGGGTAGTTCGCATAAAGCAGAAACGATCATAGGAACGCGGAAATATTCCTAATCACGGGATCGACGCGGTATTGATTTATCGTGGTACGATAGGGGGATGTACCAGCCATAACGTCGCGATAAAACGAAACGTCGGCGTCGGCGTCGGCGACGCTTCTCTCGGATTCGTTCTCGACTAGGTTCGATGGATGGCTTCCGCGATGCCGTTCGTCAGGCCGAGTAACGAGCTGCGGTAACCGCGCTACATTCGAGGTTTCTTCGAGAGCTTCGCATAAAGACGTACGAGGGAATAAACCGTACGGCAGAGACCGCTTATTAACAAACCACCGCTGGAAGCATGGAAGCACGTGCGGCCAGCCTGGTCAATTTTACGAGACCGCACCGGCCTATTCTATTCTGGCTCCTTGCGCTTTTGTTTCGCGGAAGAAGCTGGCGTTCGCCTCTGACCGCGATACTCCGAGCTCCTGGCGGCTATCTCGGAGTAGTTTTAGTAGTCTGAAAAATTGGAAGCAACCGTCGAGTCCTGGATGTATCGAATCCTTATCGTACCAACGATCCAAAATAATTTAACCGCGGCACGAGTTATATCCCATCGGTTTCAACTTTCTAATATCCGTTAGCGATACAGAGAACCGCCTCGTGCCTAAGGGTTTAGTCTCCAACCGCTAGGATACGGTTAGAATGGAATTAATAACGAAAGTTTGTTTCTTGTTCTCACAGTCCTCGTTCGACTACACGGAACTGTGTCCTGGAGGAACAGCAGCTGGTGCCGCGGTGGTTCTCGAGAGCGGTGCAGTGATACACCACCAACCACTGCAACTTCAACTGCAGCAGGGTCACGCACAAGCGCAAGTGCAACGAGGAGCTCTGGTATCCTCTGCTGCGACCCCCAACCCCAACCCAAATCCGCCGAGATCGCGACCATGGCACGATTTCGGCAGGCAAAACGACGCGGACAAAATCCAAATACCAAAAATGTAAGTAAAGACAGAGATCCTTCCGTAGAGGTCTAGCGAGGACATGGTCGCGTAACCGATAGGCAAGTTATAATAAGGCGCAATCTGAGGTAGGCGACGCCGACGCCGACGGTGCGGCGAATAAAACAAGAGCAAAAGGTTTACAGGCCGTTCACCCGGGCCAAGCTCGGTTATCGGCTCGCACGCACCGCCACCGTCCTGGTTGTTCTCCGTTGGCGATCGGAGTGGCCAAGGAAAAGAAACTGCTGCGAATAGGAAACCATGCTGGTCTCCGACGCGTGTCGTCGCGTAGATAAAGATAATAGCTCGACTAGAACCGGCGGAAAGTACGCCAGCGCCGTTGATAGGCTAACCGCGGCCAGAGAAAAACTTTTCCTTCCTTCGGATAAGGACAATCGCCTTTTATTTCGCGTTTCAACGCTACTTAAAGCCGTGTGCACACGTCAAAGGTGTTTGTTTTGCAGGAAATTGGCCTTGAAAACTGTGTAAACATTCGTTTGCGCGCCTGTCTATTAACGTTATTACCTCCGGCCATTTAAAAATCAATCCGTATCGGACATTCAGCGGTGCACGTGAAACTATCTCGATTAAACAGAGAAGGAAAAATCTTTGATGGTTTTATCGTTCGCGTAATCTGCGCACAGATTCTCCGCCTATGGGTTCAAATACCACCTGGAGTCACCGATCAGCACATCGCAACGACGCGAGGACGACAGAATCACTTACATCAACAAAGGACAATTCTACGGTATCACGTTGGACTACGTTCCCGATCCTGATAAGCCAACCCTAAAGGCGGGGCAAACGGTCAAGGTAAGCGAAATTAATTTAGTCTGTCGAAAGCTTGCAAGGGGAGAACTGGCTGACGTTCTCGAGTGTTACGTCACAATGATAAACCGAATAAAACTCTCGCGGCAATGAACGATAACTAGACGCGCGCATCGTGACGCAAAATTGCGACGTACTTGTCTTAAATCGCGTTAAGCTGAGTCGCGTCGCGGTGCATTGCATTATGCTCGTTTACCGACTCCTACGAGCGATAGAATTCGCGCAGACCCGTTCGGGGCACTCGCGTCGAAAGAAGTCGGACGAGGTCGTTTGTTCTCGCGGCTCTAATTGGCAGCACAGCGCACCGTTAGCAATTTCCATCCTGATAAAGCTGCCGATTCTTTCCTTTTCCCTCCCGCCAGGAGGAGTTACGACTTCCTCGTTAATTGCTAATCGAACGTTCAGCCGCGTGGCGATTCGAACGATGTACTTACACGAGTACGAAGCCGAAGAGGGAGCCGCGAGTACAAACTCCTCGCTTATCCATACCCCACCCTTACGCTTTTCTCTATCTATGCTTACCCGCACTTACCTCTGCCGGACTGTATTTGCGTTGCCTTCTTCCGTTTCGCTCGTCTACAGACTGCTAGACCTTTTCTTTTTCCTTCAGCCTCTTCTCAAGTTTCCCTCTCTGTTCGCCACTGTAATATTGCTTTCCTTTTGTTTTCTTTTGTCTTGTTTTGTATTCGAGCTGGACCTGCCCTCTACGCTTGATCCTATACGACTTCCGATGTTCTTCGTTCTCTGTCCGTCTATACAGAGAATAATCTTATATTCTAAAAAATAATGAAACAACAGGTGCGAATCGAAATCCTTTTGCTTCGGTGCTCACCTTTCCCTCGGTGAACCACTCTTCCGACCGAATCTCGCGTTGCTAATAGACTCTGCGATTTCTCGGTGACTGAATTTCTTCGCCCATTCACCCGAATCACGAAAAATCTCCATAGAACACCGGTCTGGGCACTCGAGCGTGCTTCTGTCGCGACCGATGTCACACTCACGCGAAACTCGTGTTATCGTGGCGACTCCAAGCCATGAATTTTTTTATCTCCTACCGCCGTCGAACGGTTGCCTGATTCTGAATTATTTGTCGGCAATCTGTACTCGGCTAGGGTATGAATGTTAACCCGCGAAAACGCCCCAGGACACGTGTAAACTGGTTATAACCGCGAAGGTTAACGCTTTATCTGATCGCGCGGCTTAAATGGCGGGACAATAACCAAACTGCCACGAACGTGCGATAGATTCGTCTTTATCGTATCGCGTCGGTGTTGCTCGCGTAGACCATCTGCTGTCCTCTACGCGTTTTCAACAACAATAACGACGTTCTCCTTAAAATGCCGTTTGTTGACGTTTTTATTTTTTGCAATGTTTACATTTTGCCTACTTCTGCTTCGTACTTCTCTCACCGAATCGCAACCGCTAATCATACAATTTTCGTGTTTAATACTCGACGATGACGCGATAAGTGGTGTACTTGGTTATCATCGATTACACAGCACTCGATGCTTACGTTTCCGGGAAAGCATTAACGAGCTATTTGACAACATTCTTGGCGGCGACGTGGTTACAACCTCTCTTCGTAACATTTATTAACGCGCGATTCCTGTTACGCTATAAGAATTTGATCTTTTTCATGAATAGACTACGGTATCGTATGCCGAAACTTTATATCCCGTAATTACAGAGACGCGACTGCCTGCGTGTTACCACCGTCGCCATTTTAATCGAAACAACCGTCCGATTGGTGGTTCGCGGCAAAGATAAAAAATCGACTGTCACGTGTCCCCGTCGATTAATCAACATAATTACACCTCGCCCGTTACGACACATTTTTACCAATGAATCACGATCACGAGCGGAGAAAAACGTCGATAACACGGCTATCTACGAATACGCGGTCATTTATTGGGAATTAGTAGTGTCGAATGGTGCGATTTATGCTACCGGATTATACGGTACCGCGTGATTTATACGCGCGCGTCGTGAGCCGCGCGCTCGAGCGTGTCTATGTCGCGCGAGCGATGCCACGCTCACGCGAAAATCACGAATCGCGTGGTCGCTGCGTCGATGGATCCTGCAAGTTTTCGTTACCGGCAGTGATGGCCACGAGTCTCATCTAGATCCAAAGTCAATGCGCGTACGATTCGAAAAATGAACGCTCGACTGTCAGAACCGCTCATCGATGCCTATTGATCCCAGAATCTCTGCAATTTGTGTTGCATAATTACACGCTGCCATGTAATTTACGATACACGCGATCCGTGAATATGCTCGAACGTACCGTCTGCCACGACATACCGACCATCTAAGCTTTCGATTCGATCACCAACGCTCCATTCGCCGCCTGTTGCACGATGCCCCTTAATCCCCAGCATCCTGTTGCTTTTGCGTTCACGTCGATTTTTTCCACGGTCATTTCCTGTTCAAAATGAACAAAACTCTGTATTTTCCCTTGAATCTCGTAAAAATGCTTTCCTTCTTTTCGTCTCCAGTCCGTCGCCATTCTGTTACGAATAAGAGCTAGAGTAATTTATATGTATGTCGACTCCATAGTCCTAACGCTGCCAAGTCTAGTATCGTACAATCTAACAAGAGAAGAAAGTCTAAAGAATCGAGTACCATCGAGTACGTCAGCGGACGCCATGTTTGTCAGCCCCTATAATATTACGCTTAATAAAGTACTTAGGTTCTTTGCTTGATGGTTTGTCGCGTAGAGCGTGGTAATGCTGATGTTCCGCGAAGAGAAGAGCCCCGAAGACGAGATTAAGGCGTGGCAATTCTGGCACGGAAGGCAACATTCTGTCAAGCAACGTATCCTCGATGCTGGTAAGTAAAGCGTGGAAAATCGACCAGCTGGAACCATTAAGTCCTCTTCTCACGAGCACCGATTACATTCTAATCAGCTTCCTCGATCAAAACTAAAATCATGCATCTTTGTATCTTTCATAGTTGCATACGTAAATACTGGTTTCGACAGTTAAATATTTTAAATAGCAACGAAAAGTATAATTGAACTTAGCCTTTGAGGTACAGACGTATACCTTTCATTTTTTGCACAAGCCGCTCGATGTAGGACTATCGGAGACTCGGTAAGATTAAACGAGAAGCGACGCAGGTGAAAAGATGATGCCCTTTCGAGCGTTTGCAGAGTGATTTGCAAGTTTAACAATAATCTACTCCATTACAGACACGAAGAACAGCGTGGGACTGGTGGGATGCATCGAGGAGATCGCGCACAATGCGATCGCTGTGTATTGGAACCCACTCGAATCTTCGGCAAAGGTATGAGGTTCATCGTCGTTCGTTAGAGAGATTCCACTTGCGTGTAACGATGTATAGGAGGCTTCGATGGAAAAGCTTATTCATGCATTCCCGTGTAAATGTTGACGAGCTGATCGAGGATACCCGCGTTTCTTGTTACAGATCAACGTAGCTGTGCAGTGTCTTAGCACTGATTTCTCGAGTCAGAAGGGTGTGAAGGGTTTGCCGCTACACATTCAAGTCGATACCTACGAGGAACCACCGCCACACGCTCATTCGTATACACCTCCATCGCATCGTGGCTATTGCCAGATCAAAGTCTTTTGCGATAAGGTAGTTGTAATTAACCTCGACTTTTCGTCATCGTTACGTAAACTAAACTAAACGTTTTTAAATCAAATGAAATGCTGCGAATCTCGAAACTCATGAATCGCTGGCGTTGTTTACCAGGGTGCCGAGAGGAAGACTCGCGACGAAGAGAGGAGAGCGGCGAAAAGGAAGATGACGGCCACCGGTAGGAAAAAGCTGGACGAACTTTACCATTCGGTTACGGAACGCAGCGAATTTTATTCCATGGTGGATCTCCATAAACCTCCGGTCCTGTTTTCTCCACCGGCGGAGCACACCATCGACAAGGTCTGTATTCCGAATCGACGGAAAGAAAAGTACAGAAAACTATCAGAGAATTTGCCACGCAACATTACCGACACTATTTACCAAATATTTCTATTTAAAAATGGCACAAAAAAAGTCTACGTAGTCTCCACCACAATCCTCTGCTCTCAACACCGCCAGAACTCTCCTTCAAACGCAACTCTTACATCGCGATAACAACCATCGGAACGATGGTCGAACCATATACACGATTAAATTTCCTTTGCGGATTTGTCTGTCTCGTTTCGTCCTCGTAGGTAGACAGATCGACTATTGCCAAATAGTGGCTCGTGTGCGAATAAAAAAAAAAAATGTTTCTTTCTTGTTCCACGACAGTTCTCGACGATGGAGTTGTCAGGCTTCTACGGAGGTGGCGGCGGGGGCGGTGGCGACACCGACACGTCGTCCCTCAGTAATGGCGAGGGCGGAGGATTGAAAGCGGGTGGTAGCAGCCCTTATCCAGCCTGCGGCAGACCCAGCTTGCCTGCCCTCAAGTTCCACAACCACTTTCCGCCCGACAATCTGACTAGCCTGCACGACAAGAAGGACTCGTTGCTGATGCAGGTCCAAGAGCTTCAGGGCTCGGTGCTCCAAGGAGTGCAGCAAGCTGGACTCGCTGGAACGGTGGTCTCCGGGGTTGGCAATCGACTGCACCTTCAACAACAACCCCCCCATCTTCGTCCAACGGATGCCGAGGAGAGGGTGATGCTCTACGTCCGTCAGGAGTCCGAAGACGTTTACACGCCTCTGCACGTGACGCCACCAACCGTCCAAGGACTTTTAAATGCTGTAAGAACCATCAAACATTTTTATAGAAACCACACGCATCCAGTCCAACACACCTAGTCGAAGACACGAATAGTTTCAGCGTCAACCATTTGAGTTCGACTGCTGCCCCGAAGGAACAATCGATTTAGATAGGGTGGACCAAGTACTAATCAAAGTTGTTGTCTCCAACAGATGGAAACAATTCCAACGGTGAAATCGCGCGAACCGTAGTCACATAAAAATCGCAAGTTACATAAATAAGCAACGGTTAAGCTCGGGTGCGTTCGAAAACGCGGTATCGTTCGTTTCTATTTATAACGAACGAACGTTTCGAGAACCTGTACGGTAACAAGTCCCGATAGAAAGCGACAAGTTTCGACGTTCGCGACAGTTAACATCGCGATAATCTCGACGCACCTAATTAATCACGTTTCGCTTTGCAACCGTGTTCGATTTTGACACTGGTTGCCTACGGTATGAGTAACGAACAGCATCGGATTAAGATTTAATTGACCCTTGGAGCTACAGTATCCGCGAGGAGCCTCGATACTATTTTCTTTTTTTTTACGAGGCCAGCAACAATTAAAACTCAAACGTTTGCTTTGCGTAACTTTCTCATCCCCCGTTCGTTTCGAATATTACAGTCTGTAGCCTGAGGGTTAATCTCTGCAGCTCTAACGAGTGATGCGCGAGAGTATACACGGGATATACAAGAAACACACCCATGAAGTACTAGCCATGCATGCGAGGGACATACCACACCCATTATTAATACTTGTTGCACCGTTCCATATGCTGGTATTAATATTAACGCGCATGTATCAACTCCTCCAAAATCCTCACAAATTAATACGGTCGAGTACGACCGATTAACCCCTGAGATGGAAGACACGATCGATGGTTTCGACGTCAGTACTGCATTAAATACTGCATTGCTCGGGAAGTCGGAAGATATCGAGGTTCGCATTGTAGAGTAGCGATCCAGCAGCAGAAGAAAAAAGTGGAAAGAAATGTAATTGTTGTTCCTCTTCTCTTTCACGCGCGTTTAGTTTGCTCTGCAGAAACGAGTCCAATCTCTCGTCTCGAATCTTGTTCTCGAGTTATACTGCGTTCTGTTTTTCAACAAAACGACAGAATTTTAAAGTTGCCTATTTATCGGGTCGTTCGGTTTCGTTACGAAGTGATTTTTCTAAACGCGACGGGTCTCTTCTGTCCCTTCTCTGTTTCTTGGCTGTCTCTGTTCGCGGGGCCGCGGACTCGTACGGTAACGGTAGACTTTTCGGGGGTCGTTGACGAGAAATCATCCCCGACTCGATGGTCCGCAACCACTGTCAAAGTTCTAATGTTCTACTTTTTTCTATTTTACAGATTGAGTCAAAGTACAAAATTGCATCCTCGAGTATTAATAACCTCTATCGCAAAAACACAAAGGGGTAAGTTTAGTAGAGTGTCATCTTTACTTGCATGCACCGCCCACGTAGTGCATGCCATAACGGTGACATTGCCTGACTTCTCTCCGGCTGGTTTGGTAGTCTCTCCCTTTCTCGCTAAGATCATGCCTCTTTCCGAATGCAATCACCTTCTCTTTATCTATCGCTCTCTAGTCCGATATGCGAACCATATAATACTCTCCAATCGCTTCTTTCTGCCTGGTGTACGTCTGAAACTTTTCCTTTTCCTCGCTTACCGTTTAACTCAAACATTAATTCATTCATAAATATACTAACAACCAAAAAATAATGTTTTCTTTGAAATACGTATAAAGTAAAATTCATGCAATAGAGGAGTAAGGCGTCTACCGCGTCCGTTACCGTCGACCACACCGATTCAACCAACTTCCGTGTCTCCCTAAGCTTCGACTAATCCACTAATCTCTTCTGCAAGTTCTTTTTTTCTTCTGTCACGAGTACGCGTTGCCTGCCTACTTTGCCTTCCTTGCTTGTCTCTTCGCATGTCTGCTTTTGCTTCTTAGACTCCAGCATGTATCTACCTCTCGGTCGCATCACGCCATTTCATTTGCCTGAGACTAAACGTGTATTTTGTTGTTTTGCTCTTTGTGTTTTCACTTTCCGCCCGACGAGACGTTCACTTTGATTCGTGACTTCGGTGCCGCTGCTTTCGCGTATCCGACAGATTCGCGCGCGCAACGCCCTGCTTCGATCAGGCATGATGCATCGATAAGTCTTGTTTCAAGGATGTTTCAATTTTGATGACTTTGACGGAAATTTATGATTAATGATTAACCTCGAAATAGTCGAAGGATCGCCTACTCGAATCACATTCAAATCGAAGTCTTAAATGAAAAACATTGCTGGAACTGTACCTCGGATTGTACTGTAATTTTCATTGTTCGTATCTCTCATCCCCGATATTTGTTTGGCGGTTTTCCAATTCTTTCGAGCTGTACTCGATTTTGGAAAATTATAATCAAATAGAATAGATGCAATGGTAGCTGATACTGTTTCGAAAGGACTGTTTCAGCGCACGACCGAATCTGTCGAACTATCGAGCAAGGTCTCCTCAAGCATACTCTGTTTAAAGTATCTCTCACACAATTTCCTACCCCTCGACACGAAACACATGAAAATCAGGTTCTAACGTACACGTTATTCTCGAGCTCCGTCACCGTCTTTTCGTTCTTTCGACATTCCATCCATAAAGACAATGTTCGAGATATCGTAGCGAGTACAGCTCACTTACTCGTATTTAACGCGTTTCAGCTTGGTCATTTTCGAATGACGATTTTCCTCGATTATCGAACATTTTCTTTTCGATCGGACTAGCTACGGTACTACGATTACCATCGACGCTAACGACGGTCTCGTCCACCTGTTTCAGAATTACAGCGAAAATTGACGATGACATGATCAGATATTACGTGGACGAGGACCTGTTCCTCCTCGAGGTGAGCCACTCCAGAGTAAATCCCGACCCCAGCAACGACCGCAACCCGAACAATCCTGGATCACCTGGTGATCCTGGCGACCCAGGGGACCCGCCAACCACCGCAGGATACGACGTCACGCTCATCGAACTACCCTCATCGCCAAACCACATGGCCCATTCGCCTCTC
Source organism: Hylaeus volcanicus (assembly GCF_026283585.1). Classification (NCBI taxonomy): domain Eukaryota; kingdom Metazoa; phylum Arthropoda; class Insecta; order Hymenoptera; family Colletidae; genus Hylaeus; species Hylaeus volcanicus. Next base: position 22,080,719 of record NC_071982.1, on the reverse strand, counting down.
GCCAACTCTGCCCACGGACACTCGCATGTCCACGACAATGGCAACACGTGAGGCAATAGTGCACGAGGAGAAAAAAAACCTATATAAATATTCCATAGCTTTCGTTGTGTAAATAAGTCCGAGAGACGGAGCTGCCGACGATGATCGCGACTCGAATGATCATCGATCACGGTGCAATGCAAAACGACGCTCGACAGAGTTCGACCTGAGAAGACTTTTGAGGGACCTGCATGGGAAGATTGTCGAAACGCGTGCAGTTTTCAGGATGTTGCGCGAGAAGATTGTTTAAACCAGTGCAAGTTGGAAGAGAAGTATCGACCCGATGAAGATGCCCAGGAAGATACGAAGACACATTCGGCGAATGTCCCAGTTTACGAGGAGCCGCGTTCCGCTGCCTGCACTTGGGACTGCTGAACTGGACTGACGTACTTGTCCGTACCGTACAATTTAACAAGTCAAATCGGATTATTAGTTCATATAGTGGTTGTCTTGCGTTGATCGAGCAACGCTGACAGGCGATTTCTTCGAACGAGGGATTCCGTGGACACGGGGAGACGTTTGATCTCGAGGACGCGTTTGTTTTGTTGATATTAAAAGTCGGTTCTCGACACGTTCTATTAAAATTACGAGACTGGTTGGAATATAAATGAGTTTGTTCATTGAAAGATCTTATTTGTATTTGTCCCAATCTCGTATTTGTTACAGCCAAAACTCTTGGTATGCTGTTGTAAATTTTATGATAAAACTATCACAACTTGTGTGCACGGAATGTATAATAAGGACATCGAAAGATCTTTCTTTTTCTTTACGATACCAGTCACCGAGCAGCCTGTACACGCGTTCTTTTCGATTCGATGCGCAAGATGGCGAAGAAACGTATCTCTAGCCGCGCAAAGCGACTCGTTATTTTATATTTTTGTTTGTTTTCACTAGTGAACAATTTATATCGATGGTTGTTAGCTTAGAAAGATACCGCGGTGTCGCGGTTGAAAACGCGACGGCTATATGTAAATCAATCAAAACTGATTTAAGGAATCCCCATCCCAAATCCCCTCCAACCCCCTCGTTACATGTTAAGCAATACGTATGACGTATAGATTGTATATGAAAATGTTCACGCTATATCGTATCGTCGGTTTAGAGTTTAAAATTCTTAAACATAGGCTAGCAATAAAAATAATTCCTGTTCATTAGCCTCGAAGCATTTATTTTAACGATTTTCGAATTAATTTAAAATAAATGCTTCGATATTAACCGACATGAATTATTTCTTTTGTTTAAAATTATTGTTTACGCGTTCGATAAAGCGAGGTATCGCTGGTCTCAACCGTCTACGAGAACGCGAAAGTTTATTTTATAGCGAGACTCGAGCCATAGAACAGAGATGGGCAAAACTCTTATCCACCTGAATAAACAACTCTTTTATTATAATGTTTGTTCGATGGAAACTTGAATATACATTATAAAATATAAAAACTACGGTTTCCTGCCTTCGTTTATCTTTGGTTTTTATCGGTTATTTAATATTCGAATAAAATTTGTCCCATCTCTGGCATGGAACTCAAAAAAAAAAAAAAAAAGAATAATTCTCAACGCCGCCATTCTAAGATAGACGGGTGCCATCCGAGCATTATCTCTTCGTATCGTTATGCTCTTACACACACTCACACACACTCACACGCTACCGTAATCCGTGCACGAACTGTTCAGTTTTGCGTTATTTATACAAACATTCATCTACTAATAGTTATCGTTTAGATACTTCGTTAACATTCCCGAGTGTCCCAAAATCGCATCCGTATCATGCAAAGACCAAGTATTACTCGAATACGTAACTCTCCATGGACGATTGTATGCAAAGAAGATAAATAATCTTTTAGAAGACTAGAAACGAACAAAAGTACGCTCTATATACATACACACACGCCTGCATACATTTTCAACGATGAAATGGTAGTTGGTCGCGTTTAGATTTGACTAGAATCACGATTCATACACACACAAACGTACGTAAGTCGCGACACACCGATATCAAAGCAAGGATCAAAATACGCTTGTAAAATGCATATTATTATAATGAGTACTATATTTTGTTACATCTATTGCAAGACAGCATATAGTTTGATATTATTAATATTATTGATTCTATTGACTAGAGCTACATAATATCGTATATTATTATTATTATTATTATTATTATTATTATTATTATTTTTATTATTATTTTTATACAAGGGATGAGTGTATCGACGGTGCGAGAATGAAGAATAAAAGAAGAAGGAGCGAGGAAGGAACGAGAAAAAGAGTGCGAGAACGAAAGTACGCGGAATGAATGAAAGTGTATGTCTGACAATGAGAGTCGAGAGAGAATAGGGATATCTACAAGATTATGAAGATTGTTAGCGTTGCTCCATGACATTTTTATCCGTAATCGATAAATCCCCTACAAGCCACGCGCACATAGCTCAGCCTTGAATCACTCAAATGTTCTTTTTGTCATTATCGCCGTTGCACCTCGAAAAGACTCGTCGAAGCGTGCTCGAACGGCTGCGAACGATATTTTTATTGCTATCGCACGATCCCTTTATTATCCTTACGTTTATTAATATTATTAATTAATGATACAATATGAAAAGGCGGCCGCGTTAGGTTCACGAGAAGACCTCGATCGCTAACCAGACCTGGTGAAAGAGGACAGGCTGTCTCTGTGTATCTTTGTGTATCTTGACGCCAGAGATGGTAAAAATTCTCAATTTTATACAAAATTTCCAAGTAACAAGTAAAATTTGACAAATGAATCATACTTGGCGATGAACGCATAGGAGCTTGTCCGAATAATAGTTTAATCGAATGTTATTTACGAGTAAATTGTCACGGAATGCTTTCATTCGTCGTCTATCGTTCGAATATCGTTCAGACTGCCCCTGCTCGGCGTATTTCTAATTAAAAATTTTTGGTTTTCCCGTGATCATCTCTCAGCCGTCTCGATATCATACTTAAACCACGTAAACGACGATGCGGAACGCGGCCGACAGGCTTCGTTAGAAATGTATCCGCGCGAGCGGTGGAATGTTTAAACAAAGCCGATTTTATTAGGCCTAAACGCGCACAATGTACTGTTTTGTTTGGACGAAGCGTGAATCCGGAGGAAACGTCCCCGGAACAGAAATGTTGTGAGAGAGTACCGATTATATACCGTTTTCGCGTTGTCTTGCCATCGTGAGATTGTGCCAGAGGTGATATTATATTACGCTGTTTATTGCAAACAATAAATATTATATTAGTACGTTTTATAAATTACGTGTTGTTATTGGCGCGTCGAGGGACCCTTGAAAATAGACCGGGGATAAAGTTCAAGTGGAATACATTACGTTACTACCATTTACTCTTTGCGCCAAATCAATTGGCCTCTCAAAGCTATTTCCCTATCACGAGTGAGATTACACAGTAGCTCCTCCCATGGAGCCTTCTATGTTTAGAAAAACCTGTACAAACGTGTTTAGATTTTTAGTGGAGTGTCCGCTAAGGTAGAATAATATTGTTACCCTCGGCAGTTAAAAGATCTAAAGAAACAATGAGATAGGATGAATGTGTTGTATATTTCTTTTCGCATCAAAGAAACATCGGAATATTCTGCACCAGGTACCCGATCAAACCTGTTAGCCAGGAATCTAATAAAAAAAAAAAAAAACCCTCTGCGTGGAAAGTTGTACAGAAGTAAGAAATGATTCTCGTCTGTGGTCAAAAAATAAAACAAGTCGCTGATCGTTTCAGGAGAAAGTCATTCAATATCGAGGGGGCAACGCCATTTCTTTCTTTTATTCTATGAAAGAGGCATCGAAAACTCTCCAAGGTCGCCGCGGCGCGCCGGTCACTTGAAATATCGTTATCGTTTTGGAAATTATATTCGCGATAGGTACGTCGGTTGACAAATTACTTGCTCTTCCGTACAATATATGTACAATATACTTACGCAAGATATAAATCGTGCATTTGATTATTCTATAACAGCGTTGGAAGACGCGGTTCGTTATCGAGGAGCGCTGTGATACTGTTTACGACTACATAATAAAAAGCAACCCTGACGCAACCGGTTTCTACGTTTCCGAGGCAGAAGAGCCAATGATCGAACAGTGGCGCCACTGCAAAATCAAGACAAAGGAATAACATTCGAATATAGCCATTTGTTGTGTCCATTGAAAGAAAAAGACACGTTCGTTTAATTAGCCGATTCGATTCCTTAATCAATACTACGAATAGGATTTTGTGGTGAACGCATAGGCTTAGTCCAAGTCGGTCGTTAAACCTCAGGTTCGGTTTCCTCGTCCAGTCGTTGAGTAATAGGCAACAAACGTTAAAAATATACGGAGAGGGTTAAAAATAATATCCTGTTTGATCTCGTAGCTCGAGGACGTACACGTAAATAACGTGTCAGCCATAAATCTGGTGTGTATTTAAATCAGGTCCAAAACAGGCGTCGATCCGAACAAGAAATTGAACGTCTCGAATTAGAACGAATATATCAAATAACGCAATACGCTTAGAGGGGAAAAAACCATGTAAGCTTTCCGTGAGAATTCCAGGCATCCGAGACTAAAATTACAAACAGAGTCCCCTTGATCTTTCCAGAGACATCGGTTCGCAATTAAGCCCGGAGATACCATCGCTATTAAAATTCTGCCACCAAAAGGGACATCGTCCGTCAGACAACGATCCCTGAAGAATTTTCTGCGAAAAGAGGGGGAGGGCAGGATCCGAGATGGCCCGATATTCCTGATCCTACAAATAGCCCGCGAGTATTTTCGGTATAGTCCGGTTTTGTCGAGTGGAACAACAATCCTCTTTATGGCTTGTTAAGTCCCTTCCGCCAAGGGCGGCGCCAACTTTCCCAGAATCCAAGTATCAACGATGCATCGTCAAAATTGCATCGAAAACAATCCTTCAAAGGAAGATTCTCAATCTTTTATGCAAACTAATTAATAATTAGCTTATTTAAACGAGGGAATAATCATTTATTACTCGCGGACGATTTGAATTCTTCGAGAAAAGTAACACCGACGCTTGTAAACATATCGACGACGCTGACCATGATCGACGATTCTCCGACAGGAATTATTAATGGTCTTCTCGAACTAGACACGGGAGAAACAAAAAAGAGTAAAGCCAAACCGTGTTCTTTCCCCCCGCCCTTTCGAATAGCAGTTCGTTGAACCGTGATACGCAAAGTTTACGTCCATGTTCAAGGATCGACCCTACCTTTCTTTCTTTGTTTTCCTCTTTTTTTCTGAAAAGCTGATCGCGAAGAAGATATTTTTCCCATTAACTATGGTCTCGGTTCACATCGAAAATCGAATATTCAAAACAAATACCCGATTACGCGTTGGTTTCTTTACCTTAGCATTGTCTCGACGAACCTTTGCCTTCATTGGCCTCGCCAAGTATTCTGGCAGGTTCGTGGAAATTCCATTCATTGTGATCAGAAGGAAATGCACACCTTACCGCGCTTGGCATTCGCGATGGTGCGCGAGGATCACACGGCTGGCAAGTTCACGGCCGTCCCTTACGTGGAGCCTTCTCCCCGGCCTCTTCAAGGCCAACCCGAGGATCGTACTCTCTATGCAAATGCGACTCGAGCTCGGCTATTCATGTTCAACGGGTGATTCGAACAGCGACAAATCAAAGTTGAGCCGGTTCCGTCACGTAACTTGCATAATCATCGACGCAAAATTACTGTGAACCGACTCGAACGACCGAGAACGTATTTCGTCCCCGTCGAATTACATATTCCTGATACATATCGGATAACAGAGCAGTCGTCCGTTATCGAACGGACAAATTAGATGCGACCGATCTTCGAAGAGACCGACAAATCATTATGGAAGAAGAAACGAGATACAGAGCAATTAGAGGGCCATCGCGTTCTCGGCTGGATACAATTTCTCGCGAAAAATTTACATTCGATAAATACGCAGAACCTTTTTAATAAGTACTGTTTTTTTAACGATACAGACTTTTATTTTACGTACCCTTTTAGCGCCGATACGAGTTTGTCGAAACAAACTTAGAAGCGGTGACGAAACATTTCTCCGCATCCATATCGTGGCAAGTTGTTAGCGCCCTCAACCCTGTTTCTCGCGAAGGCTCCCCAGAGACGCTTGAAGATGTTCGCCAATCGGTAAAAGAACAAGAGTACAGCCCGATGACTCCCGATGACTCGTCGCGTCGAACCTGCTAGGGGCAAAGAACAGAAGAATGAGAACGAGAGGGGAGGACGAGCCCGTTATAAGCTCGAGCAGCGGCCATTCAGCAGCTTAGCAACTTAGTGTCGGACCCAGGATCCCTACGAGTAACTGCACCCCAAGATATCGTGCTCAGCCCAAGGTTTACGCGTTCTTCTTCTTGCTGTGATTACACCCCAGATCGGACTACGACAGACGACGACACATGTCGTCGGTCACGATGGTGCTAGTGCTCGTTGTGCAGACGGTCATGGTGATCTTCGCGATCGCCGACGTGACCTGCGCTGATCCTGCGGCCAGATCTATAATCCTTGACCCCGCGAGCGACGAGACCTGGGCAAACGAAGATGACTCGGTGATCATTGATGGTGAGTCACCGTCGATATCATTTTGGCGATCTTTAACAAAAATGAAAAGTTAACTCGATTTAACATGCTGAAAAGTTTTTAGTAAATTACTATATTATTACGCTATGTTCCTGATAATACTGACGTACTACTACTCATCTAGCCTCGGTTAATCACAACTGTCAGAGACAGAGATGAACGTTGTTAAAATTTCTCCTTCCCAAATTATCATAAAATATCAAGATGTTTAAGTTTTCAAATACTCTTAACGACACTAGATATGTCTGGCATGCGTCCAAATAACCGAAGGTGAGTTATCGACTACCGATCCATCACTCCATACACGGCGAACGGAAGTCTTCCAGGCGCGTACCAGCCTTCGTCGTTGGCACACGCGTACACCTGTATGTATCCTGGGTCAGCGAACTCAGTGTCGAGAATCTGTGTGGAATTTTACGACGATATATCTCCGTCCCAATCGATCGGATAAATTTTCGTCGGCACTGTCAACTACGCTTCGACCGCTACGAATCGTGAAGTAGGCCATTTTCTTAATCCTCCGCAATTAACATTCTCTGCGACAGTACGACGTATCAGAATGTGTCGCGGCGAGCATGAGAGGAATACATTCGTGGCGCCGCAACAAATGTACAGAGTTTCTGTGTACGATTGAAAATACGTTGCACGCGATCAATCAAAGTTTGTATCGATCACCTAATTGTTAAGTCGACCATTAAACTAACTATACGAAATTTTAATTTATTTATTCGACGCTTCAGACAAACCTAAAGATCGTCTTGGAAAGATGTAAAATTTACATGGGAATTGTCGATTATGACATCAAAAGAAAATCCTTTCAAGTATATATGTATATACGTGTCGAATTCCTTTTTATACAAAAGTGTAAGTCTGCTGGCGTGAATGACACGTTGTTTTGACGAATGTGTCACGCAGGCACCTACACAACGTTACATAAACAATCTGCATTCATCGCAACGGTAGACGATGTGTCATTCTTTGTCGGACATCGTTAAACAATGGATATAACTTAATTCCTTTGTAAACATTACAATGTGATCTTAATCGATAATGAATGCAACATACTATTTAATTCTGTAGCTGGCGGCGCTTCAAATGTACGATTCGAATCGAGGGACAGCCGTGGTATCCTCTGGAACGGAATTTCGTCACGCGAGTCCTGCCTGACGTCGAAGGGCGAGGTTGGTCGTTGCACCAGCTTCAAAGAGTGCTATCCATATTTCAAAATCCCTGATCTGAGCGCCCTGGACGGTTGGGTCCTCGGAGTTTACGACACCTGCAGCTACGTCCGAGAGTCTGGTCAGACGAGCTTTGGAATTTGCTGCTCCAACGTACTTCCAGTTGTTACGCCACCTTCGGACAACGACGATGAGACCAGTGTAGAAGATGTTCAGGTAAACCGATGTGCAAATCGATTTATTCACTGTAACGTAAAAGAAAAAGTAACGCGACATTAATTAGGCCACGTCGCTAACAAAACTTTCCCCTGGGATAAAGCCTCGGTTCGAATGATTTCTCGTTCGATCGTAGAGTTCGGTTAGTTACCAGGAACTCGTAAAAATAATACGTGATGCGAATCGAAAACATTAGATTCGACGTAGAAAGTCGCACCTCGGCTATCTCTATCGGACCCTCGCAATTTCGCAAACGAACTTTAACGATCTACTTTACTGCCGTACCCGATCGCGACCAGTTCTCCCGTAAAATCTTTATTGGCGACTCTTGGTCGCGTTCCATTAAAAGTATGAAATTCGAGAGAGTAAAAATTTGCTGGATCCTTGAATCAGATGGAAATTCACTTTTTTCCGAATATTTCAGGAAACGGATAAGGGCGAAAAGAAAGACCCTGTAACCGTGAAACCAAAGCCACAGGATTCCTGGCCACCGCAAATACAAGGTTCCTGGCCACCACAGATACCGACGCATCCACCTGACCACACCGTGCCACCGTTACCCACCCATCCACCGTATCACGAATTCGTGACGATCTCCACGTTGAAACCAGTTTCCACCACGAAAAAACCCACCTATGGAACCACCTGGCCGACCAAGAAACCTGGCTGGTGGCCTGGTGCACCGACGACGTCGTCCACAACCCAAAGATCCACCACAGGGGGATTTCCTAGCGCGGTCTCGTCTCAATGTGGAGCGAAGAACGGTATTCAAGACCAGGAACGCATTGTAGGTGGTCAGAATGCTGACCCTGGCGAGTGGCCTTGGATCGCGGCGCTCTTCAACTCTGGTCGGCAATTCTGCGGCGGGTCGCTCATCGACGATAAACACATTCTCACCGCAGCTCATTGCGTTGCCAAGTAAGTCTCTGACAGACGCGCAGCATGACAAAAACGTGGCATGTTTGTTGGGCTTTTTTGGAATTTAAAAAACAATCGATTCGAGGGTTTAGCGTATGGGCCGTTCCCTTCGAGTTTGTCTTGTTTCGTACTGTTTCGATATAATAGAAAATCTAAACAACCGTAACTAAAACTCGATCTTCCTAGCATGAATCCGTGGGACGTGGCGAGGTTGACGGTTCGTCTCGGCGACTACAACATCAAGACCAACACAGAGATCAAACACATCGAACGACGAGTGAAACGAATAGTCAGACACAGAGGATTCAATCTGCGTACCCTCTACAACGACATCGCTCTCCTGACCCTCAGCGAACCCGTACCGTTCACGGCTCAAATACGACCCATTTGCTTGCCAAGTGGTTCCCAGCTGTACTCTGGAAAAACTGCTACCGTTATCGGTTGGGGATCCTTGAGAGAGAGTAAGAGAGAAAGAGTTTGCAGAACTGCTCCAACCTCTGAACAGATATATAATATACGTATATGTTATATTTAACTCGTCAAGGTGGCCCGCAACCCGCGATACTTCAAGAGGTTTCGGTACCAGTCTGGACCAACTCCGAATGTAAACAGAAATATGGTGCAGCAGCGCCCGGCGGTATCGTGGACAGCTTCTTGTGTGCAGGACGGGTTGCAAAAGATTCTTGTTCGGTTTGTAGCGCAGTATTCCTTCGTTACCTCCCGCTTAAACGCTAACGACTTAATAATGTTTATCGCAGGGTGACAGCGGTGGTCCCCTGATGGTCAACGATGGACGCTGGACGCAAGTGGGTGTCGTCAGCTGGGGTATCGGATGCGGCAAAGGCCAGTATCCAGGCGTTTATACGAGAGTAACGCATTTCCTGCCCTGGATCAACAAGAATCTGAAGTAGAAACGAGCATGTTAAAGGAGATGCATACTCCTTTCGCTCGTTAAAGTATTTCGTTTTGGTCGATATCATTCTCACCGTCATCCAACAACGCGATACATCATCATGTAGGATAACGAGTCCTTGTACATGCGTAACGCTACATTCGTTCGGTCAAAGATATCATCAACGCATTCCTGATCTACGTAATTTCTTCCATCCTTCCTCAATCGTTAGCAAGCGAAAGACAGGTGTCACGAATCTTCGCCTATAGATACGTGATCACGTGGAAATTGTAAGTCGTAACAAAATATTTTTTAGTATTATACTTATACAACTATATAAAAAAATAGTTTTACAATGTAACAATTCTTGTGTTAACATTCTATTCCCGTCGTAACGCAGGGCAGTGTATCAACAGTTTCCCCAGTTTAGCCTAGATCACGTGTCGCAATTGCTCACGTTTAGATGCTGCATGATGTTCCGTGCTGAAAACGGAAAAGGGGCGAATCAATTACACGTTTACCCACTCGATTTCAAACGAACTTTGCATGTTTGTAAAATTGAGAAAAACGAATGAAAAGTACCTTGAAAGTAGCATGTATCGTAATTATCGTCTGGTTGAGGTATGAAAGGCGGCACCGCCTTGAGCGGTTCGTTCCAAGGGAAATCTTGAAAGAGACTCATAGCTCGTACTTCCTTTGCGGAGGGTCGTTCGTATTGGTCAAAAGTGAGGAGAGCGTCTATAGCCTCCGTGGCCGCCGACGACAAAGATTCTTCGTCCTCGGGCCAAGGTACATCCCTAGCCAGGATATTAGCGAACACAGCTTGCGGCGATTCGTCGTTGAATGGCGGAACACCGGTGCAAAACTCGTAGAGACATACGCCCAGAGCCCACCAATCCACCGCATGACCATGACCTTGTTTTAAAAGTAACTCTGGAGCTAAATAATCGGGCGTCCCGAGTATGCGATCGTCCGAACTTTTTATACCACCATGACCACCCCTTCTCACGGACTTTGGAGTTCTGTAAGGTGTGTAACAGTTTCCCGAATTAGCTGGAGTCTTGATAGGCGATATGCCCTGAGGAGAGCGATGCTTTTCCACCGAATCGTTCATGGACGTATCGGAACCTCGGAGTGACGCGAGTGGCAGCGGTAGCTGGAATCTAGTAGCTTTGATCAAAGGTGCTCTTCCCTCTTCGGATTTCTCCCTATCTCCGTCGCTGTAACACCTTTGTTTCGTCGACGAGACGGGTGTACTGAACGCAACCCTTCCCCCGGATCCGCTCTCTTGTACCTCAGCTGCGTTCTTTACGATATTCGATTGCTGTATCGATTCGCAAATATTGGAATCCATCGGGCTTCTGGAAAATATACAGCCGCGATTCTTTCGTTTTGGTGTCTTGTCCACGTCCAATTCCATTGCGTTTATTTCACAGGTTAAACCAGTCGCCCCCCCTGCCGTTGGCCTCTTCCTTTTCGCGCCTCGTACCAAAGAATTCACGCACGTACTCAATGGACTAGTATGAAAAGCAGACGGCTGAGACTGTTCAGCTTCCAGAGTAGACTCGTCTTCGTCTTCCGCGTCCTTACTCAACTGATTGTTCTCTCGAATGGAAGATGCTTCGCACGTGTAGTAACTTCCAGAGCTGCTCTCTTGTCCCGCGTCGGTTGTTTCAACAATCACGTTATTCGCTATACGTTCCCCGAAACAGAGATTCTCGGCAGATTGGAAGGGAGTAATGCCAGATACTCGAGAATAATCTCCCGATGCTGCAGAGGAAACTACCGAGTTGGGTGACGACTGAAATTTCGTACAATGCTTTTGCAAGGCAGAGAGTAGATTAACACCAGGCGTGCTCTTCTCGCTGAGATTGGATTCGCTGGCGGATCTTTGACCAGAGCCAAAAGATAAATGCGACGTCAGCGAGAGGAGTTGTCCAGGGGTTCTGGTTAAAAGGCTAGGTGTACAATTGACTAAATCGGATATTTCAAGGTCCCTATGCAAGGATATTTTACTAAGCCCAAAATCTGTCAGCTTCACGTGTCCTTCTCGCGACAGTAGCATGTTGTCTGGTTTTAAATCTCTATGCACAATGCCATGAGAATGAAGGTACTCCAACGCGAGACACACTTCTGCGGTATAAAAAGCTGCCATTGGCTCTTCCATATACCCATATACGCCGAGCAAACTTTTAAGATCTCCCCCGACCATATATTCCATTACTAAATAGACACTGGTAACCGACTGCAACGAATAAAATAATTGTACACAGTAAGGACTACGGGTTAAAGCCAAAGCATTGCGTTCAATTATCACTTGAGAAGCCATGTTCTTATTAATCATTTCGTTCTTCTTCATTACTTTAATGGCGTATATTTTGTCAGGATTTGACTTTTTGAACCCAAGAAACACTTTGCCAAATGCTCCACGGCTTATAGGCTTCACAATCTTGAAATCTTGAATTTCGGGTACCTAAACATTAAATATAGCGTTAATAAACTTGTATTTTAAACCCTTATTAATACGTAATCAAACTATTATTTCATCAAATTAATTTTCTTTTACCTTTGCCGCAGGATTAACAATTTTAGAGATGGTATTAAAAATGGAATTGTCGATTTGTCTAGACGTCGATGTCTGCTGCGGTGTGCATTCCCCATGTGGAATATCGCGTTCGTTCTCTGTGTCATTGCAATTTCCACAAGAATTCTCGTCGTCTGCCTCGTTGATATAATCATTACTGTCTAAATGTGACACCGGCGACTCAATCGCCGCCTCTTCCATTTAAAAACGTAACCTAATAAGGACGAGTGACGAACCTATCCAACGAAACGTAAAATACCGAAGTGCTGGTTTAAAAAATGATTCCGCGGACCGGGTAACACGAGCTTTTACTCATCGTTCTTTTATATCATGTGTTCTTCTTATATGTACATACATAAATATACTTTAACGGTTATTTGACATTTTTGAAAGTAAACAAGTAAAATAGTGCAGTCTATTCGTCGGTAGGTGGCTATACTATTTGATACTTGGTGACTTCCCCTTGCTTGTAAGTTTCTGTAAGTATATTTAAAGTCTAAGAAACATTGTAACAGCGTTAAAAAAAAAAATCAATAATTTTAAATTCATTGTGCTTCAACTAAACAATTTTATTGCAACGCGTTTCTCGTTCATAGGAATTTTTATGATCGACCAAGACTACACTGAAGATATGCAACAGCAATTTCCCGCGTTTGAATTTATTTCATGTTTCCAGCGGTTCAGCCAAACTGTACACGAAGAATTGTTGTTCGTATTGACTGCCCTGTTTATTTAAATGTAACTTATCAAGACGTAAATATTTAATATTAATTGACATCATTTTTGATTCTTTATCGTTATTTTGGAAGTGTCACGAATCTTTTCTACGTGTTACAAACGATACATTTTTGTAACCTCGCAATGTCTGGTAAAGTAGTGAAAAAAGCGCCGAAGAAGAAGGCAGCAAAAGCATATAAACTGCCAGATCCGATATCAGCCGGTGAAATATTAACAGATATAACAAAAAAACAGTGGATTCTCGGCACATCGATCGGTGTCGGGGGTTTTGGTGAAATCTATTCCGGTAGGCACTTTCTTATAGTCTCTTACACAAGCTCTGTAAACAGGGCTCTGTTTTATTCCTATTTGAATTTATAAACAACACCAGATTTTTAATTATTAATTCAATACACGTGTACTTTAATTCTCTTAATCACAATAAACAATTCCAGCTGCTCCTTACAATGGAAAGCCTCCAAAAGATTATCCCAATGTAATTAAAATTGTAAGCATTTGTTAATTATTTGTTTGTACTGCGTTTATTGTCTGGTATAATATTTTTTGGAAATTAAACTATTCCAGGAACCACATGGAAATGGACCATTGTTCGTGGAAATGCATTTTTATATGAGAAATGCCAAACCAGATGAAAGTGAGTTAATTGAACTATAATATCTAAGCATGATCTATGATCTATGATCTATGTGCACCCTACTTGAACAATCTTGATTATATACATCAAAATTTATTTCAGTTAATAGTTGGCAAAAGAAAAAGAAGCTTTCTGCACTTGGAATGCCTAGATACATAGGCTCTGGAAGTCATGAATATAAGAATATAAAATACCGATTTGTTGTAATGGATCGGTATGGCACAGACTTATGGAAACTGTTTGAAGAAAATAATAAACGATTTCCAGAACATACAGTATACAAAATAGCTTTGCAAATAGTAAGAACTCATAAAAATGTTATTTCAATTGTTCGACATATATAGTATTTCAATGGTACAATGGATTATTAAATTGTACCTGTACATTTTTTAGATAAATGTATTAGAATACATCCATTTTAAGACATACGTACATGCAGATATAAAAGGAGCAAATTTACTGTTAGATTTAAAATCACAAGATAAAGTATATTTGGTAGATTTTGGATTGGCTTCTCATTATACAACAAAAGACGAATATAAATTAGATCCAAAAAAGGCACATAATGGAACTATCGAATATACCAGTAGAGATGCTCACATGGGAGGTAAAGATAAAAAACAATCTATGAAATTTATGAATATACATTTATTTTTTTTCGATGTTACGATCTAATTATTTCACTAATTTCAGTACCAACTATGCGCGGTGATTTTGAAATTTTAGGCTATAATATGATTCAATGGTTATGTGGCTCGCTTTTATGGGAAACAGATTTATCGGATCCAGTTGTAGTACAAAAACAAAAAGAAAAAGCGTTTGATAATATTCCAGATTTTTTACATAAGTCTTTTCATGGGTCAGTTCCAACCTCCATACTTAAATACATGACTCAGTTAGCAAGTATGAAATTCAATGATACACCCGATTACGAAAAGTTTAAAAAAGTACTAACAGAAGGATTGAAACAATTGTCGCATAAACCAGATGGAAAGTTAGAATTTAAAAATGATATTACTAATGATAAGCATGAAAATTTGAAGTCTACTTCGCAAAACGCGAAGAAAACAGTTGAGAGGAATAGAAAAAGTCCACGTTTAAAGTTAATAAAACGTCTCAGTCCTGTAAGGAGCCTTGATGATAGCAATGGAAGCATTGTAATGGACAAAAAACGTGGTGGTGTAAGAGACTTAAAGCAAATATTGAACGTTATCGAGCCCGATGAAGAATACGATATACTAGTTAGAAAATCGAGAAAGCATGATAATATCGGAGGCGTAAATAAATCTAAGAACGACAAATCTCCAATTAAAGACAGAAAAAGAGTTAAAAAAAATCATTACATCGAATCGGAGTCAGAATCGGAACCAGAGGTAACACATACAATTAATATTAATGTAATTATGTTATTTTATATACGTGTATATTTGTTCCTCTGCAGGTTATATCAAAGGGATCACGATCGCGACCTGCTCGAAAAGCAACATCTAATAGTACAAAGACACATTTGGATAAATTGTCAATGCGCGCAACCAATTCTGATGAAGACATATTTGATACATAATCATTACAGATACGAAATAGGTAAAGGAGTAATCTCATTTGGTAGAACTTTTGTATATTGCAGTGTTTCTAATGAAATTTGTAAAGGCAATGTTTGTTAATATGTAAGTCGTCCAAAAGTATTACTATTTGCAAGTATATTGCACCTTTCACGTAACATGTATATACCGAGAAAAAATCAATATATTTTGATACATCTCCGCGTAAAGAAATTGTATGAAGTATACTTGAATATGGTGAGCAAGTTGCAGATGTTGCAATGAGTCCCGACCGGCCAGCCCGCATTAATATTTAAAAAGGATACAAAAAAAAAAACTCAAAAGTTAAATGCACATTTATTTTTTAAGAGATTTTAATCAGTATAAGAGTTCTGTACAAGCACATCGATACAATACGTTCTGTATACAACATTTTGTTAACTATTATACATGCTCGAAACACTTATTTTTTTAGTTTCTGTATTTGTGGAGCGCTTATCTTAACTTTTCCAGGAATATTTCTAGCTACTGTTTCTTCTTTAACAGCTTTCAACAAGTCTTTCTCTCGCGAAGTAATGTCTTTATCTTTCATAAATACCGCGATAGCAGTTTTTGCCGCCTTTCCTCTTTTACCTGTGCCTGGTGTTAATTTTACCTTGAACCTGAAAAAACAATGCGTTAAGTAAATATAACAAAATAGAAATTTGTATAGGTGAACATTTCAATTTACTTGTAATTTAGTACTGTATTATACGGTGCCACTACTGGCACGGCGAACAACAATTCGTCTTCTGCAACAGGTTTCCCTGTTAACTGATCCAACATGTCTACTTCGGGTCCTGGACCTGTATCCTCCTCTTCGATATTATCCATAATTTGGGTATTTTGTGGCGGAGCTTGTCTTTTCACCATACTTTTTTTCTTTCCTTGTTGTTTTGGCCCTGACGGATCTTTATTTTTACTTTTGCGTTTGTCTTCTTTCGCGGCACCTGCTGACTAAATAGTATTACAGAATTAGCGATGTTTTCGATCTCGATATTTTTATGTCATCTTCAACAGTACACAACAACCAACGAACTAAACTTACTTGAAGAACTTGCATAGATAATCTTCTATCTTCCTCGTCTTGATCTTTATATTTCTCTTTCATTTTTTTCAATCTTCCCTTTTGTCCTCGTTTGAGTAGTACTTGATCATTTTTTTTAGATTCTGGTTCAGTCTTTGTATTTTCTATATGAGACTGTTTTTGCGTATTTTTACAACTTTTTTCCTTCACAGTGGGCTTTAATATTACTGGTTTATCATCGCCCAAATATATTACATTTTCTTCATCCTTTTGTAACGTTATTGACTGACTATTGTCAATAAGTAATTTCATTCTACAATGAAAAAATTCGTAATTGTGCATGAAATATAATTTTCAATAATAAAGAAGCTATAAATCCGTATGTCCTGTAACTTACTTTGAACAAGACACATCAATTTTAATTTGTGTATCAGGAAACTGAGGTGTATCGTCACTTTCGATATTAACATCTTGAGTAACATTACTTTCTTCCATAATTAAATCTTCTTTAGATTCTTCCTGAATGGGATTTAGATTATCTGTTTTCTTTGGCTGTTCATCTATTTAATTTATAGTCACAACATCTAAATTAGTATAGATGAAATCAATTTATGATTTATTTTACATACTTTTATAATTGATATTTCACCTTCTTCAGAATCTTCTATTAATTCAATTTCTCTATCTTCTTCGACTATACGTTCTGCAAGCTCACTTTCATCATCCACAACTCTAACTCTCCTTTCATCTATATGTCTTTCAACTGAACTTTCTTCTAAACGAAATAGAAATCCTAATCCCATAATTAACTGACATGGTGGAAGATAATTTTTTTTCCCACGAATCATGAATGACCCAGTAGTAAGGTATTCACCAGTTGGAGCAGTTTTTGATACTTGGTCATTCTTTACCCACCATGCTCCTGCTACTACCTTAGCTTCCCACGCAATACTAATAAAGCCATCGTCGATTACAGTATTTATGTAATAAAAAATACATGTCAATAAGCTTTAACTATTAGCATACCTATAAGCAACAGCCATTGTCCCAGCATCAGCTAAAGTTTTTGGAGGGATTGGATTGCCACTGGGATTTTTAATAACTACCGAACTGGCACCAGTTAAATCTGCATGAACATATATATCTCCAGACTTCAGATACCTTTTTACAATCAGTTCATTCTGCTGTTGATCTCTTCCTCCGATTACTATAAAATCATAGTCATTAATATACTGGTAAAAAAATGACTATAATATATTCTTATTAACTGACCCAGATAATTTTCGGAGCTGATAAACCAATAAAATTTTTCAAACCAATATATCTTTCTTAATTTGTTGATACTGTGAATAGCTTTCACTTCTTTTAACGTTTGCTTCGTTTTCTTTTCCGCAGATTTTAAGGCTTTATCTTGAGACTCTATTGTTTTTTGCTGTTTTTTAGCTGCTGACCTCATCTGATCGTAATACTTCCTAACGTTTCCAAAAGATGTATGGTCTAAATCAATATGGACCAGCATAGGTTTCAATTCCGACTCCTCGCCGCTATCAACGTACGGATCGTGCAACATTAACGAAACATGGTTCGTCTCTAAATTTAACTCTTTAATCGTAGATGCAGCGGGATCTACTTTACCTACTTCTTTTAACAGAGCTTTTATATCTCGCCAACCCATTTGACTTCCAAGAGCACTTTGTATAAGTAATATAGCATTGTCTACTAAAACATGATTTCTGGTAATTAATTCTGCTTTGTGTTTATCTAACTCTTGAGTTTTCTCTAAGGTCATTAGCCTCTGATCGTGATCTTTTTTTACGTTCTCCAATTTCTTCACAGCTTCACGTTCTTGTTGCAAAACTTTTAAATCTAGCTTCTGACCTTCCATTTCAGAAAAATATTCATCAATCGCAGCATCGAACGAGGAAAAGCTTTTATAAGGATAGAATTTATGTTGTTCAAATAAAAAAGGATGAAATTCGATATTAGTGAATATAAATTCATCTTCACCATATGGTTTTACTTCTTGCCTCTGTATAATGTACCCCTGAGGTAAATTTTGTTTTGCATTGTCCATCATTTCTTTTGCACATTCTAACGCGGTAATCAATTTTGGCATGTCTTTTGTAATATCAAAATCTTTGCCAATCTCGCAACCAGGCATAAAACCATGGCTTAATAAAACATGATAAATTAAAGCAGAGCCAAATTGTAGGAGTGGGTTCAAAATTTTTTTAAGAGGCTCTCCAACTTTAGCATTCTGAAGATGTTGCTGAATTTCCTCTAGAGGTGGCATTATATTTTTGTGAGCACGATCCATTGGATATTTTTCTTTAACAGCAAACCTAATTATTACATATGTTTTTTTAATATTTTATATTACAAGATTAAAATTATTCCTTACCTAATTTTGTCTCCCTCAATATGAGGTCTTAAAATATTTAAAATAGTCATTTCATAGTCTGTGAGAACTATATTTCCACGATCATACAACTCTAAGATTACATGATAAGCTGCCTCTCCGCTTCCAAATTGTAGATCTATTATTCGATCTACACCTACTTGAGTAAGGCTTTCAAGTCGTTTATTCTTAAGATGTTTACGCATCTATGAAAATTACATTGTTTAATAAATAAATAAACAAAAACACTAGGAACAATTATTCCTAAATTGTAATTTTCCAAAGTGTAAAATAATGAGAACACTGGATACCTTCATCGAAAATCCTGAAGGTGCTACATTTTTTGGCCATTCAAACTCCGTTGTATGAATTCTATTACCGGATTCTAATAAAAGAACACATTTTTTCTCGCTTTGCTGAAGACGTATAAGATACGTTCGATGATCGATGTCATATATTTGATTTACTCGCATACCAATGAGCCTAAACAAACGAAATTAGTTGTAAAGTATAAACTACTGTTGTATTAATCACTGTAAAAATAATTTAAACGAAATACATGTACTTATTTACATTCATGTCTCATAACCTCTGCAATCAAAATATTCTATTACGTGTTTTCGTTATTTACTTACTTCTGTAGCTCATTGGTAATGCAAACAATATCATATGAATTAAATCGGTTCTTCATTTTTACGTATACGTGATAATATATTTCTTATAATTGAAAAATATATATTCGAAACGATGCATGAGGATACAGAGCAGCTGCCAGAACTACGAAACGGAGCGTAACCGTCAATCATATGACATGACATGACACACAAATGCGAAATATCATATATTATACATAGCAATAATATGTGCACTTAATCATTTCAGGTATAAAAAGTAAATTAGCACAAACATTCAAAAATCATTTTTAGTACAATTTTGATTGGTATTAGGTAATTATCAAGGATTTTCAATGACGACTACGCGACACGTCCAGTTAGTGTTACCGGCATTCGCATTATTCGATTGTTATTAATTTTCGAGAAATAATGTATGCACTTTTGCAATCGCGGTATACAGTATAAAATGCATAGCAACATTAATGGATCATTTTTGGTACAATTCTGATAGATACAATGAACCATTTCATTATTTCGTACAGTTATTGTTTAGTTTCTTGGTCCATGAGCGGCACACTGTTTTGTAATCAATAGAAATGATTTCGTTTTAAAAATTTTTATTCAGTATTATGAATATACAGTAATACGAAATTCGTAGATATTAACGGTAGGATTTCTGGTAACGGGCCCTGGCACCTGGACCACCAAATTTCTTTGGCTCGCACCTCCTCGGATCGGCGACCAGAAGAGTACGATCATATTGAATAAGGATGTCTTTTACTTCCTTTTTACTTGCTTCGTCAACATCTGAAAAATGATTTCCTGATGTCAAATGTGTCTTGCTTATTAAATGTTAATATTCATTTGGACTTACACTTTTGATAATATGCAACAAGAGCTTTAGAAATAGCTTGACGAATTGCATAAATTTGTGCTACGTGACCACCGCCATTCACTCTCACCCTAATGTCAACTCCAGAGAACTTTTCCTATATAAAAAAGACAATTAGTAATTTCAATATAACTGTTTCATGGACAGATTCTTCGTGTATCCGTATAATTCATCTTCTCAGTATCCTCGAGTTTAATCACAAATAATCATGTTCGGAATAAGGGAACATCATGGATTCATATTAACAATGTACAACGTTTGATTGTTATTTCAACTACAATAGATAGAACTGATAGAATTCATTCGTGTTTATGAAATCTATCACATTAACGAATACTCACTTTACCGAGTAACAGAATGGGCTCCTGTAATTTGTATTGCAATACACGAGGTTCCACCAATTCCAGTGGGCGTCCATTAACACGGAGGTTTCCACGGCCTCGTTTGCAATAAGCAACAGCAGTTGCGCTTTTCTGTAAATATAAACGTGCAGAATTATGGGAACACACGCGCGAACATAACCTCACTCATGATTTGGCAGTTACACTCACTTTACGTCCGAAGACTTGCACGGACTGGATAGGTTCTTTCTGTTTCTGTAAAAGAAATCATGTATTAGCCTTGAAACGTATATCTATTGTTGTTAAAGTAAGATAAATTCAAGCAATCGGCAACATGAAAAATTCACCTTCTGCATTTTGGAAAGCACGTCGTGAAAAGGAAGTAGACGAAAGGCGCCACGACGTTTTCATTAGTAGTACTACGGCAATCATGTATGGAACGACTTCCGCTCGTTACCGCGAGATATAAATTTCAACAACTGCCGTCGCATTTAGAAACGAAATTTATTCTAATAAATTGTATTAATAAATATAATTTTCTGCTCTAGATATGTTATGCGTCCAAATTGTAGCGACGAATAAACAATTGCAAGTTGAACGTACATTATAATTATCTACTGCTGCTTTTACCG
The DNA here is from genome assembly GCF_026283585.1 of Hylaeus volcanicus. NCBI lineage: Eukaryota > Metazoa > Arthropoda > Insecta > Hymenoptera > Colletidae > Hylaeus > Hylaeus volcanicus. The sequence continues at coordinate 22,059,450 of NC_071982.1, read as the reverse complement.
ACGTGCCCCTGTCAGTAGGCAACTCGAAGTACGCGCGCGTCGGAACCTCACTCGCGAAGGTGTGAATTAGGGGTTTGAATGGAAGTTCGTGTAACTCTATGCCCTAATTAGCTGTCGCGACAGGCGACAAGATTCAAGATTCCTTAAAGTCACACGTCATAATATCAATTAAGTCTAAGAACTTGGAGATTGAGCCTCTAGGCTTCATGGTTCGCCTCTTCACATTGTTTTGTAACACAATAATAATCTAATCTAAACCTATGTTACGTTCGATTTATCTACATATTTTGCATTTAAATGGATCAGCTAATAAAAGAAATGACTATCACAGGGATATATGTAAACATTAAATATCGATTAAGGCAGTGTTATCGCAGGTATTTTAAGCAAACAATGACTGTATCTTTTAATTCTCAGCAAACACTTGTATTCATAAGTGGGTCATGTATCATGTTTACTTTGCGAATATTACGTTTACTTTGTTTGTACAAAAATAAATGACACGTGCTGATACTGTCAATTAATATTTTTATTTATTACAAAACTTGTCTAAGTACGGTAATTGCGAATACATTAATTATAAACAATTCAGCAAGCTTCAACCATATACTTGTAATTGCACATGTTTTTTGATTTGTCAAAAACAAGCTCCTCGGGACAGATGAACGTGAATTGTCGATGTTTTACAGTCTTGCGGATTAGCCACGTATCCTTCGCTTTCGCAGATAGATTTCGACGACGAAACTGAGCGTGGCAATTTTCGAGTTAACTTTGTTGGTGCTGGAGAAGCCAATTCAAAAGGCTGATGCGCCGCCTCTCAAGACGTTGTTCAAGGCAGTCAAAAGAGGGTATCGCGGACCACAGGTACCACGGAAATCATCGGTATCGATGCTCCACACCATGGCACCGCCAAGCAGCATAGAGTTAATGTAGTTGGCTTTCTCTGCGACAGATCTGAAAATGAACGCGAATACATCGGTTAGATCCAATTAGTAAACCTGAAAGCTTTCCTCTCTTCCAAGTTTCCAACACTCACATAGGATCATCGTATCCAACCCATTGGTTGCCTCTGAACGCATATGGCACGCGTTGTTGTGGGTCACGGATAACGGTCCAGCCACCTTGGTTTAGATTCTCGCAAATTTCATTGTAACCTAGCAAACCTGCACCTCCCGTGTAAGGTCCAGCAGCTCCGGGGCCAGTGGTCGGGGCCCCTACTCCATTGTTATTAGGATCTGCCAGAGTGAAGGATCTACCATACGCGGGAATGCCAAGGTTGATTTTATCACCTGGCGCGCCATGCTGCAGCCAATAAAGAACCGCTGCATTCTGAAAATGAAACTTTTCTGGTAGAAAATGATGGAAAATGATGAGTGGCTAGGTTGAACGAATACGTATACTATACGTACTACGTTGTTCAACGGATCTTGGCTTCCATAGCTGGCGTACATTGGAGCGTTTAGGCCCGCGTAGTTGCTCCAGGATCCATTGAAATCATACGACATGAGATTGATGAAGTGAACGTATTGCGAGACTTGCCAGACAAGGTAGGATTGGGAAGCGGAGTCTTCACCGGCAGCCACTGCCACGCTGAGGATATAACCGTATTTGTCGAATTCTTCTCTGAGTTCTCTGAGCAAGGCCACATAGTTCTCCTTGTCCGAAGGCTGCCCTCCGCGTTGGTTGGGATATTCCCAGTCGAGATCGAACCCATCGAAGTTGAACCTTTTCAGAAAGTTAACCACGTTTTGGACAAATCGAGCCCGCGTGCTAGGATTACTGACGATCTGAGAATATTTGTAAGATCCCTCGTCCCAACCACCGGAGGAGATCATCGCCTTGGTGCCTGGACTCGACCAACGGAGCTCGGTAAACTTTCCATAGCCGTTCATGCCACCATCGTCTGGTAGATCAGCCCATGGATCGCTTACAAGAACGTCACCGTTAGTATTGGTACCGGTAAAAGAGTAGATCATATGAGTACACAGATGGGGGTTGATGTCAGAAATCTGGAAATTTCCTAGTCCAGGACTGTAGACTGCCCAGCTACCAAAGTAGCAAACGATCCTCTCTGAATAACGAAAAGAAAAAGGAATAATGAAAACGTAGACTTAGCGGTACTATTATTATCGTTAATCCGATCCTTACTGTCAGCCTGGACACCGGTTGCGGCGATCGCCACGATAACAGCCAAAAATGCTGCTTGGAACATCTGAAACGGAGGTTTTGGATGTTTTGCCATTCAAATGATTTTCCATACATGATTTTCATTTCAGCCACTTGATCGAGTTAGTTATTAGACGTTCGATATAAGGAGGTTACAAATTGCTACGATCATGGAATATCGCGATAAATCAGATAAAAGCAGTTTCATCAATAGTAACGCACGGAGATTGCCAGTTGTGTAAACACTTCTATATCTAATAACTCTGTAGCATAGCCATACTTGAGTACATTAAAAAAAAATTAATTAAATTAATATCTTTGTATAAGAGTATGTACAATATGATAGTTATGTTTCGCCATTGTACAGTCTTAGCGAATTTGTACCGTCGTACCAGAAACTGGTTTTACGATAAAATATGATATTTCAGTTTTATGATTAGTGCTTTACGAAACAATGTTCAACATTTATTAGGTTTTAGAAACGTACGGTTATAAATCGTAGAAAGCGTGTCACTTTAATTACTTCTAGATTCCCGTTTTATGACTTTATGATATCAAATAGGAAATTTTGTATCTTCCGGGCTAATACTGTACTCGAGCGCTTGCAATTACTATCTTTTATCTCGACGGTCGACAAAATACATGTACGATTTGTTACCTTAGAGCTGGAGCTTCGATCACCTCGAACTGTTTTTTACAATGTAGTAATTTAATTTGTTCGAACTCATTTATATCCTTCTCATTCCCACGTGTTCGTATTAAAAATGGATAACAAATTAAGTAACAGGCCCCTACGAGTAAATACGATAACATTACATATGTGTTTACTTATACTTATCGCGAGAATACTTAAAACTCATGGTAATTCAAAGAAATTCTACCAACTCTGTTGCCTCCTAATCTTCAATGAACACTTGTGTTTTGATTTACGTCACAGATTAGGCCTATTGTACGAGAAGGTGGCTTGGAATCATTTTCGTAAACATGATTGGTTGAAACTTTGCAACGTACAACGTACTCGATGAAAATAGGAAAAAACTAAAGTACTCCAATCCAAGACTTGAAAGTACTTCAGACACTTTTATACAGTATACACATATAATCGCATAGACTGATAATTAGAGAAAACATAATGGTCTTTTATTGCAATGTACAATTAGAATAATAATATGTACAGTAATTGTAAATAATTCGGGTTGTGTGCGACAACTCAGCAGCCCGGAACCTCGCTCTTGTAGTTGCAGACGTTCTGCGATTCATCGAAAGCAAGTTCGTCGGGACAGTGGAACGTGAAAACCTTGTATCTATCGTTCACTTTCTGGCATTGATAGAACGTTCCGCAATCTTTCGGATCGCGTACGAATCCTTCGTGTGTGCAGACGGACTCTGATGGTGGAGCTGGCTCCGTGGGACCTGACGTTGGTTCCGAAGGTGATTGCGTAGGCTCTACAGGATTGGGATCAGGAATTGGTACGCCGCTTCTCAAAACCCTATTCAAGGCTGTCAGAAGAGGATACTTTTCGCCACAGGTACCACGGAAATCGTCGGTTTCGACGCTCCACACCATAGCACCGCCAAGACCCATAGAGTTAATATACTTGGCCTTCTCTTGGACGGATCTAAGAATGAAAGTGAAAGCGTGAAATATTTTGTCATCGCTATTCGTCTCGAGAGTGACAAAAAGACACTCACGTGGGATCATCGTATCCAACCCATTGGTTGCCTTTGAAAGCATATGGCACAAGTTGTTTTGGTTCGCGGACAACGGTCCAGCCACCCTGGTTCAGATTCTCGCAAATTTCATTGTAACCCAATGTGCCAGGCTCTCCGGTGTAACGTCCAATAGTCCCAGGACCAATGGCTGAGGCGCCTAATCCATTGTTAGCGGCATTCGCTAATGTGAAAGATCTACCATACGAGGGAATACCGAGAATGAGCTTCTCGGCTGGCGCGCCTTGCGATAACCAATAACGAACCGCTGCATTCTGAAATAGAAGAATTTTCTTAATGCTATGTATGCTAAATTTCAAATATCCAAGCCTTATACTGAACTTTAACTGAACGGATAACTCCCTAAAGAAACGCGTATACGTACAACGTTGAGCTCAGCCAGGCTTCCAGATTCTTTGGAGGAGGCGTACAGAGGGGCGTTAATGCCCACGTAGTTGTTCCAGGATCCGTTAAAATCGTATGCCATAAGATTAACGAAATGAACGTATTGCAAAACTTGAGAGATGAGATATGATTTGGAGGCGGAAGCTTCAGCGGCACCCGCGGCTACGCTGAGAATGTAACCGTGATTGTCGAATTCTTTTCTGAGTTCTTTCAGCAAGGTCACAAAGTTCTCCTTGTCGGAAGGTTGCCCGCCACGTTGATTGGGGTATTCCCAGTCAACGTCGAATCCATCGAAGTTGTACTTTTGCAAGAACTTCACCACGTTCTGGACAAATTGACTGCGTGCACCTGCATCACCGGCCATTCTCGAGTATTTGGAAGATCCCTCGTTCCAACCACCGATAGCGATTAGCGCTTTGGTACCCGGACTCAATTCACGAAGGGCGGTGAACTTTCCGTAACCGTCCTTGCCGCCACCATTTGGCAAGTCAGCCCATGGATCCAATATTCGGACATTGTTGTCACTCGAGAGCCCGGTGAAAGCGTAAATTATATGAGTACATAGACGGGGGTTGATGTCGGAGACCTTAATGTTGCCCAGGCCCTGTCGATAGACTGCCCAGCTACCGAAGTAACAGACGATCTTCTCTGGATAACGAAACCAAATTATTGCATGTAATCGATTACGTAAACGTTCGGTGAAGCGCGAATGAAAAAAAGTGATCGAGACTATCTGGCTTTGCCGTTTGAAAAATAGGAAATACTTTAGCTATACTATTATCAGCGGTAATCTGATACTTACTGTCAGCCTGAACATCGGTAGCGGCAAGTATCATGAAAGTTACCACGATTACTGTCTTGAACATCTGAAAAGTATTATTTCTAAAGCGTATCGGAGATAGTACAATTGTTAATATGTAATTGAACTTAATTGATATTTCTAGTGTAACATCCAAGTCCAAGATGATCAGTGTTGAATGATAAGTTATTTTTTTACCTTCTTTGAGTGTTACCTTAGCCTGTTGATTTACGCGTGATTTTACACTGAACCGATCCGGTACTGTTTATATCGAAATCGAAATTTTCTGTGGCCTTTTATTCAAAATGAATCAGTCTTATCAGTCTTCACAGAATGTGTCACGCAGGACAGACCGAAAGTAGGGGAAACTCTGGAAGTTACCCAGGTATTATGTATCAGAGTATTTATTACAGGTGAGTATCCTTTACAGCAAACATTGCTGCTCAAAAATTTATTTACCCTGTGAGTCAAAAATCAGTCGACTCGCTTAACAAGTAACGCGTTACTTTTCAAATGTTTAGCTCTTCTGGATCGTTAGACGCGCGCACAAGAACAAAGGTGTAGTAAAAGCAAAGCTCGGCTAAATGAAATTTACGATGTCGCGATAGAATGACTGATATCGTGAATTGCACAACTTGAGGCCTGCTGTGTAATAGCTGATCAACGAAGGATTTTCTTCATCTCCGGTATTTGCATCTATCGTTTAAAAAATGTATTTTGATTATAAACATTTTCTTTTATTAAATTTATCCGCCTACTACTGTGTCTGTTCTAAAAAAAAATACCCCGACTATTCCCTTTTTGGAGAATTTACATTCACTGTGGAAATTTATTAAGTTAAAATAAATGTAGATAAAAATGAAAAGGGGTAGACCTACTTGCTGCAAGGTATAAAATTACGTTTCCACCAGGCTTCCACGAGCTTGTTGCATCACGAGAGTACAGGAGACTCCTTGTCTTCAAACTACACCGATTACCCCGAACTCGTTTATCAATCAATAATGACGCTGAATATTATATACTTCCGCATACTCCTTCGTCATTCCTATGTGTGAAAATCGTATTTTCCGATTGCAAACAGTACCCACTTATCATAATGCTTTCTCCCTTCTTTACACACGTTATCAGACGGCGCTGAATTTTATCGTTGACAGATAAAGCTTGTATTCTTTTCGGATTGATTGATTCCAAGTTTGTCGAACGTGCGATAAAGTTTCAAAAAAACTGAGTTGGTACATTTAACAATAACGTTGACGAGTCATATCCGGCAAATTTTGCAAAGTTTTAATGAATCATTGATGACATATGTGCAAAATAATGTATACGATACTTGTCTTGATAATAATACTTAATATGTTTAATATTATTAGATTAACTGTATTATAACTAGACTATTAGAAATACACAAGAAGAATCTTTTTATCAAGTGTTAGTAATTAAACACAGATTATACTTAGAAACAGTTTTATTTATGCATATTTCACGTAATCCTGTAACAATATATTAACAAAAATCAGCATATATCGAATCCATAAATGATATTGGATTCTGATGTTCAGAAAAACTATTCTAGAAAGTATGGTACTTGATCCTGCGATTAGTTCTTATTATTCCTTGTTTTCGTATATACCTCCAATATGCTTTGGTATTTGGATCAAGGTCTGACAATTTTGGCGGTTCCGTTCTAATATTCCATAACCATTCAGGATATTCGGAGTCAGGCTTTAGTTTCACTTCTTCTCCCTCCTTATAATAGTTTAATCCACACACATAATTCAGTAACTTATTAATATCCTTTTCAACAGATAACTCTACTTTTTCTATTTTAAACTGTTGCTTCTTCATAACCTTTTTTGAAGGTAGCACTGTTAAAACAAACAACATAATTTTAGTCTATAACACTGTTTAGTTGTTATTATTAAATTATTTGTACTCAAAATACTAAGTAAAATTGATTCCAGTGTCAAATTTAACAAATAATTATCCTGTTAATACTTTAAAAAGAATTTAACCTCTACTTGGATATAAATGTAACTTGCTATTCAAACTGTACGTAATGATTCGGTAAAAAATATATTTACCTGCATAGCCTTTCATTTGTATCACATATTGCGTTGGAATAATTAAATTTTGCTTGAATTGGAGTATCCTCAAACCAGAGAAAAGAGACATGGTATTATTTTACAGTATTTTCTAAACAGAAATTTACAAACTCTAAAATGTTAAAATCCCTATCAATCCTTGTTATAGTGCATAGTAATATGGAATGACGCGGAATTTTCAAACGTTGACAACGGTAACAAGATCAAATGCGCAATGACAAACAATAAGTACTGTTGACTTAATTCAATCACAATTTAATCGAAATCTCAAGGTTTGAAGTGTATCATGAAGTATTCTTTACATGACTATAATTGAATTCATAAATCTGTGACCAAATACATTAATTATACTTTTATGTTTCGGTTATGTAATGCCAATAAGCAGCGATAGAGCGACGCGGGTAGGTTCGACTTCATTATGACATATCATATCGAATCATACGCTGCATTTGATAAAATAAATAAAAGATGCAATGAATAATATATTATGTACTGAATATCATAGATAAAAACAATTGCCTTTGATATAAAAGGCATAAAAGCAAGATCAACGGAAGGTCACAAAAATATTCAGGAGAACAATCATTTCCTGACAATTGCACCGGCTTTACCAATTTTACCCGGAGCACCTGTACCACTAAAACTATCCAAACGTTGTTATAATTCATTTAGGTAATAACAATTAACTTAAAACTAGAAGCTGAAAATTATTTCATAACATAAATATTTATTATGTAGCCCAGCAGATTCTTCGTTTAACATAGAACATGCCAAAGTTGAGAATTCCAATACAATTACATTACAATGGACAAGCGAAGGGAAAACTATTGTTGCTACAAGAACAGCTGCAGAGAAAGAAAAAAATCCAGATAGAATATCTCTTGATAGACGGGGCCTTACTACATTTCCAAATATAGTTGAAGAACCACGATTACGTTTATTGTCCCTCCAACATAATCTTCTTACAAACATCGAGAACTGCAACTTGTCTCATTTAACAAAATTAGTATTTCTTGATTTGTATGATAATCAAATTGAAAAAATTTGTAATTTTGATTTGTTAGAAAATCTAAGAGTATTACTGATTGGAAAAAATAGAATAAAAAAGATCGAAGGCCTGAAACAACTTTCCAAATTAGAAGTGTTAGATCTCCATGGAAATCAGATTCTACAAATATCAGATTTACATAATTTGGCATCTTTGAAAGTGCTTAACTTAGCTGGGAATAATATTAAAGTAATAGGCTATCATGACTTCCAAGGTTTAACTTTGCTGAAAGAGTTAAACCTTAGACGTAATAAAGTCAAAAAATTATTAGGTTTCGGCGAAATACCGCAATTACAAAAATTATATTTAAGTAATAATGATATTCAAAAGTAAGTATTCTTAGCATAGGATATCTGTAAAATATTCGTTTTGCTAACTAAGTGTTTGACGATATTGTTTTAGAATCGAAGATATAGGTAGCATTGCAAAAGCGTTGCACCTCAGAGAAATAACAATCGATGGAAATCCCATAACGTTGAATGGAGATTATGTTTCCTTCTTTGTGTCATATTTACCAAATTTACAATTTTTATCTACTATGCAAATTACCGAACAAATTCGAAGAACGGCTATGGCCTGGAGAACAACTAAGGAACAAAGTAATTCTACTTTTTTAAACCTTAGTGCGCAAGTTTGTATGAATGCCCGACGGGAAGAAGTAATATCGAATGCGAAAATAAATTGGGAGCTTCTTAGATGTCATTCTAAATCCTCTCCAGATAACAATGGAAATAATATACGAAGAAGTAATGTTAATCCATTGCAAATTCAAAAATCAAGCAAATTTAACGCATTGAAGCATAAAAACTTAGAGAAAGTGAAAACACAAGGTTTTGGAAGTTTGACTTCTATAAATGAAAACATTGAAGCAACAAAAATAAATATAAAAAAAAGAAGTAATTCTAGCGATAATTTATTTCGATTAAAAGATGCAACTAAACCATGTCCATTAGAGTTTAAACTCCCACCTATTTTGGGTTCTATCGTAGATAATTTAATTAATAACAAATTTGCTGAAAAAGTAGGTAAAAATAGTAAAGGCTTGACAACAACAAAATCTAACAGTGATGCTGACAGTGCATCAAGCAGCGATTCAGAAAGTTTAGAAAGCCATGCAAATCTGAAAAGTTGTTTGAAATCTCATATGCTAAACTCGAATAACTATATTTCTCCTCGTAATATTAATAATCTTGTTACTAGTAAAATATTTAGTTGTCTCGACGGTTCTTCGCCCACATCAGAAACTGCCACTAACGAATCGGAAGATAATAAAAATTTTACAGTTTTTAAATCTTCCGAAGTATTAATAAACGATGATAAATATTTAACAGAAGATTCTCAAAATATAAAGTTGCATGATCAGCAAAGTCTAAGCGATTGCCACTCAAAATCGAGTGTTGGTTCCTCTGGATATTGTTCTTTAAGTTCTAAAACTAACAGCATGGATAGTTGTAAATCAGTGATGAGCGATTTCAGTACATTGTCTGTTACTAAAAATGTATCGTTAAAGTGTAAAAATTCTGAGAAAGATAAGAATAGGGTAAAGAGTGCTCAGGTAAAGAAAATAGTGAGTTATAAAAGTAATAGGGCAGCAACTGCTAGAGCTAAATATAGAGGTTTAACACCACAAAGTCCACCTCCGTTGCAAAATCCACCAAAGGAAAGAGAACAAGGTGTGTGGCAATAATATTTAAAAAAAAATATTACATAATATAACATGTTTTCTTTAACTTCATAGGAGGAGATTACTTAATAGAAATAGTTGGTCGATGCTTGAACGTTTACGGGCAAGGTGCATTACGTTTTATTGACAGACCATGGGACTCTTCAAAAGCTGAAGATGTTAATGTAGTTAAATTTAATTATGTACAATTCAACGATGTGGCCAAAGTTTTATGTAAAATAAAAAATAGATTTTCGAACATAGAACATTTTCTGTTTAAAGAAACTAATATCAGTTACCTTGGACAGCTTAATGCTTTAGCTGAAGTACAGGGATTAACAAGTATTCACATAGAAACAGGAAACCCAATTGTATCAAAGGATTGGAAAGTGTATGCTATATTTCGTTTAGCTCATTGGGGATTGAAAATTATTAATGGAAAAGAAGTAAATATTTCTTATTTTGTGTAAAATAGAATAGAAGTTTAAAGATATCATTAGATGAATTTTATTTATTGAAAAATACATTTGATATACAGATTACAAGCGAAGAAATTGACTTCGCGAATAAAGAATATGCTGGTCTCGTCGATATCGTAATGTGCTCACTGCCAGAGTCTTTGTTACAACCTTTATTACAGAGACTTCATTTAGAAAAAATGCAAAGGCAAAATGGAGAACAGATTACTGCTAAACAGTTCTTACTTAACAGTGATCCAGCCCTCAGAAGTGTTGTTGCCAAAGAGGCATTACAATGGAGAAAAGGAAGTATAACACAGGTGATAAAATAAAAATGCAAGTTTTTATAATTAGTTCTTTCACTGAATTCTGTTTTTAATTACAGGAAGACCTTATTTGGAGGCACAAGGGAAAAGTACATTTGTTAAATCTGATCAATCGTACTGTAGATGCGATACAAAAATTGCAGTTACTTGAAAATAAATGGCCAAATATTTTATGTGAAATAATTCACACCACTTTATCGGATTTTTCCGAGATGGACGAATACATGAAACGTTGCAGTGAAACACTTAAAAGTGATAAATGATAAACAGAATTATCTTTCTATGCATTAATCGTTACCAATAGTTTACAAGAAATGGAATTACTAAATTATTAATCGGTACATTGTTATATAGGATTAGAGGTTAAGATAGTGCAAATTCATATGAATTCAGACGGTATGTTCCTTAGTATGTGTTCATATTTATTTTGTTAAGTTATTACACAAATTATAGAATATAATATAACAATATATTTGTTATTTAAAAATCAATGATACATTTAAAATAACTATCGTTTAATAAGTTTATCGCGATGTTAATGTAAAATGTATTTTGGTTGTATTTTATAAAAAGATAATTCGACTAGTGCAATTTATATAAATTCTTAAAAAATTACTTCTTGTATATCTTCTATTCAATCTTTTTTTATTCCATAAGTTAATAAGTGTAAACAAACCATAAAGGAGAGTACTATTTACAATGAAATGCAATCTCATGCTAAGTAAAAATCAGTCGTCCGCATCATTTCGTTCCGATGATTGATTCCACGCTGAATGAAATCGTGGACTTTTTCTCCAAGCAAGGTCCATTTTTAGCTGCAGAAATATTATTGAGATCTGTCACAGCGGAAGTGAAATTGTTAAAGTTTTTTTTCATTCTCCGAGGTTCTGTTACATGTTCAAACCACGGAATTGCGGAATACGTAGCCGGGAAAGGTTGTAATTTCTTCGAATCTTCGGATTCTTGGCGATATTCTTGATTATGCGATAAGCCATTCAATAATGGAGCATCCGCGGTAACTGAAATATAAAACGTGCAATGGGAACACTATAGCAAAGAAGATGTAAAGATGATAATTGAGTATCTTTGGTAGCAATAGAATGTTAAATATAATCTTCTCTGCGGTAACAAAACAAAATCTTGTGTATACCAACGACAGCTGAGGCCACGTGGACGTTACTTTTAACGATTTCCGGTAAACCTCTACAAAAGAGTGCTTCATCTACTAGATTCTACATCCTTCGCTAATACAGAGAACACACATTTGGTGATTGGTGAAAGAACGTGCTATTGGTTCAAATTGTCATTTTACAAACAAAATTTTCGTTTTGTTTAGCACCGTAAAGAAGGGGTAACACTTTAATGTATTATTAATTACTAACATGGCGTAGGTAAACTATGGATCGTCTTCAACCCATAGAATCCCTGTGTCACGCTGATGCTGGTTTGCGTGAAGTGCAATTGATGACGTTGAAAATTCTTTGTTCTTCGACAGTGAGGACTCTGGTCGGCTTTGAGCAGATACGGGGAACCTGACGTGTCTATCGGGGGATGACAGACTGTCGAGACGTTTTCGGCGAAGTAATTCCCTTGAGCCTGCTGTTGCCTCCTTAGCGCAACTTGCGCTGCCATTACCCGTTGTCTTTCGACCACCAGCAAACAGCAAGGACAACGACAGTCCTTCCACGCGCACGACCTCTTGTGACCCTTCAGACCAGAAATCACACCGTGGTTCCTGCATCTCGCGCACTTTGGACTTCTCAGACGTTGCTCCATGCCGGAGTTAGCTTGATTCGAATTGCCACTTTCAGTCTTCATTTCGAATCCTTACTAATACTACTCTAACAACGTATTTTTTTCAGTATACAAAATATGTATCACGGCATAGCATTTTCTCTTGGTGCACGTTTGAATGATCACTTGAAAAACTTTCGATACTGTTACAATTGACACAATAAAGTGGTGAATAATATTTGACGAAGAAGAATTATGATTGACAACGCATTCATCGAGTATCTCGCACTCTTCGAACTGCTCGTTGGTCCGCGAGACTCTAGCCAATGTAACGGTCAGTATGCACTGTTGAATGAGTTATATGCTTAGAGTAATCTTTTTCCTTCGACGAAGGAGGTGTCTCTTCATCTCCTCCTACTGATTCAAAATGTATTTTTAGAGAAGGAACACGACGGGATTGGCTCGAAACGCGAAGAAACCCCGCCACCCTCGCAAACGCTAAGCCAATCGAGACCAACTCGTATCTCGATGTTCTTGTTACCATCGTGGTTGTATCACCTCGAGAAAAAAGCAAAGATCTTCTTTGATTACCAGCCACCCCCGTGACGGGATACTATCGATCTTCCGTGAGCAGATCCTCTGACCGGTATATGTACGCACAGAGAATCGCTTTACGCGAAACGGAAAGATTTATCGAGGTCTGATTCGCGTGAACAACCGAGACATGCTTGTTTATTCCAGTAAAACATCGGTACGAGATGCATTAATTTGTCGTGCAAATTGTATTTACAAGCCTTAGCCCATAAGGAATCCCCCTACAGCTGCTACGCTTTTCCACGTTTGGGCCAGTAGCTAGAGCGAGGAATCTTATTAAGTTTGTCGAGTTATATTTAGATTTCGGAATGCTTTGTACATCAAACATTCTGACAGAATGACTTGTAATGTTCCAGCCTGCAGTGGTTTCTTCCTCAATAGCTGAACTACTTTTTTTTAGGAAGTAATGTAAACCGTGCCGCTTCCTCTCCGTTCGAGTATATAGATTTTTATCCAAAACAAGGGTAGAACATAACGTTTGAGGGTACGGCACTTAAAAGTTGGCCACCCAAAAGAACGCTCATACGTTAAGAAAACATACTCGAAACTAATATTAACTGTGCGTTGGCAACATCCGAGAGGATCGTATTAACGAGCTCTTAGAGCAAGATCACAGAAAGAATGCCATGTGGCCGCAGCTGGCGATGTGTACTGTTGTTAGTCCAACGAGATTCTCTCTTTCTCTCTTCTATTTTTGCAGTACACGATAGAACGAAAAGGGGAAAGAGATTGCACTGTCTTCCACTTTCCGATACTTTGACGGCATGTCATATTTTTAGTTGTAACCGAAAGCGATCTCAGACTTCTTGGACACTCGATAACGTTATTCGGTTAAACTGTATTGCTCATTCTCTCTCTCTCTCTTTCACTCTCTTGAGCTGTAATCGATCAGTTTTTGTTTACTTTTCATGCCGGTCAAATCTACATCTTGCAAAGATTTAAAGTATATTCCTGGCAGTTGAATACGTAGAAGAACTTACTCCCTTAATATAGATAACGGGTCGGAGTATTCTACTTTAGTTAGAAGGTGCCTCTTTGTTTCGTTTTCGTGTTCTCTTAATAGTTCATGAAATTAGAGTTCTTTGTTTGAAGCGCCTCGTTTTTACAAAAAAGAAAGAAACCCAAAGAAAGAGAAAGAGAAAGATGAGCCAATCTTAGCTATGGATATTCTGAGGTGCAACATAGCTCCGGTCACGCATCTTCAGCGGAACCGCCGCTGCCAACAGCGGAAAGATGTTGAATGACCTGTCAACATATTTGCCGCACTGACAACACCCCTCGAGCAAAGCTGTCCGTGTCGATGGGAAACGGGGATAGAACGTCTGAAATGACACCCCTTCGTTCCACGCTCATTAGGGCGAATTCTTCGGTGCGTTTCACGCGTGCTTACCGGCGGCGCAGCGGATGTAAATTTAAACTTCTCCGATCGATTCTTCTTTCGTCATCTACGTAACGAAAAATGTCTAAAAGATGCTGCCGTCTCTTTCAACGATGCTACACTTTCACTTTTGAACGTACTTAAAAATAAATAATTTCTGTTTACACATTTTTAACTGCATTCACATTATTTAATTCCGAAAGAAAATTTTCTCGACGCGTTTAGTAATCAAAGACATCTGCGAATCATGCAAATTGCATTTGTTCCGCGATCGAGAAGAAAGCCTGTTCGCTTCACGCTATGATCGTGGCATACTTAAAAATTGATAAATCTATTTTGACAGTTGAGAAAAGTCTCTCGTTGAAATTCATCGCGACCTTGCGCGGCTCTCGTATGCGAACCGGCCGCGGCGCGGGCGAAGAGAAACGGGAGCGTAGTCTTCGAAGTTACAAACATGTTATGTAATACAAAATTCAAACGATAAATCAAACAGACGAAATATTGTATCATACGACGCTTCAACATATGTCGAAACTAACCTCGAGAAATTTAAGACAATATCTTCGCGAAGTAACACGAAATGTAATGCGGCCGTTTATTAATAAACGGTGTAGCGGATATTCTTGGATTATAAATCTTTCACTCGTCCGAAGTAAGGACATTTTGTTCTTGATATTCGATAGAATATCGTGTTCCTTACTAAAATCATTATAAAAGAAGAAATTATATTAATGGTTGTGTTTTAATGTTGATGCTAGGCTGGTGAAGAACCAGGGATTGAATGCATTGCAATGCCCCACTGTACAAGCAACTTTGCTTGGTACTTAGGAAAATTCATCGCAGGCTTCACGGGTATGCTTTTCTTCTATGTTTTTTTAAAGGAGAAGTGAGTATCGTTCAACTTCGGGCAACGCAAATCAAACGGACCGATGATAAAACTATTTGTACTTACACATTACAGGGAATACAGCTGTCTTTGCCATGCAAGAATGAGACAGGCCATACGTCGCAAAGGAGAAAAGTGGGTCACGTTGGTCATACGTGCGAGATGTCTCTGAGACAGCGTTTCCTAAATTGTACTGCGAATTGTAAAAAATCATAATATAGCAAATCTTAACATTTTAAAATAGCGAAAAAATAAATTTAGAAAATGCTGTTCCAAGGATCCGTTTCTTCGTATTGTCCACGCTTTGATAAATTGTCGCGACGGACTCCTAAAGAATATCACGCACCGTATGGCCAGCAATATCATGCGCATGGCATAATCAAAAGTTTTAATACTTAGTATCAATTCCTGCTCCACAGACAACCAGGCAGATGTGAATGCGAACACGGGTAAGCATTGACAACGATATTCTCCGTGTTAAACGTTTCCGTCTGATCACTTGATTGGTTGTTTTCCATAGAATGCGGACCAAAGTTTATGCTTGCGGCTGCAGAAAACGTATGGACATGTAAGTATTATACAGAGACTACGAATAAATAATTTACAACATAAAGCGATAATTGATGTTGATTTTCAGGGTACACGAGGATAAGAAAATGGTTTCAAGAGAACGATCTGGCGAACATCTCGGAGACTGCACTTGTGCTAGGAAAAGGTCTTCCTAAAAATGACAATGGTAATTTCGACTTCTCCAGCGAATCGCTGTAAGTCTTACCATCGTGGACAACTCTAATTGCACGACGTATCGGTGATTCTGTCATTGTTTTGATTGCAGATATATCATCTACAAATTGTGTGTGCTGTGTAACATTACTTAATCAGAAAAGGAAGGTAAATAACCACACTTGTACTAAACATAAGTAAAATTGTAACGATGACGGAATCAGGTTACAGCATCAACGACAAACGTAAGAAGAAAACGACCAGGCAGACATTGCCTCTATCGCCATTGTAGTGGAATCGTGTGCGCTGAAAAAATGATGAAAAAAAGAAAATACAAACAACCTTGTGCACACCTACGCGTTACTCAAGACATCCTTCCCGATTACTGGAAAATATGCAGCAAAACTGACGATAACGAAACAGAGAACCATGCGGAAAATGTTAATATCATCGACGTTATTAACAGTGATACGAAAAATTGCGAAGGAATTATGATTAAGTCGAAAGAAAAAGAAATATCTACAAAACTATACCTTAACAAAATAGACTCCAAACAGAAAACATCAATTGATTGTCCATGCGTTTCTGTCGACTATAACGCGTCCCAGGCATCTCGATACTCTGAAACCACGTGTAAACAAACTCAATGTTTTGATAACAAATCAGATAAAGCGCCTCAACGTATTTCAGAACTAGAAATTGTCACAGACATCTGTGCCGATAATGACAAATATTCTTTACAGCGCATTAGTGGCAACACATCTGAAACCCAGAGAAAGAGTAGTTTATGTAAAATTACCGAGATATTTACGGATGAAGAATTGATCGAAAATGTTGATTCAAACATACATAGGGTGGGCCGTTCAAAAATAATAAAAAAACCATCACAAAGTGACACTAGTTTCAGCGAAACGATTATTACAGACAATTGCATAGATTCGATTTTGTATCGCGAATTAAGAAAAAAGTGTGCTTCTATGATTAAAAAAAAGCTATCGATGAATCGCATAAAACCAAATGTTAAATCGAGAGACATTCAATCCCATCGAGAGTCTGACATTGATACTGAAATCGTAGATTTTATAAACGATGCCCAAACATTTTCTACAAAACAAAGAGGAAAATACAATTCAAAGCGTTTCGGGAACAAACATCGATCAATCTCAAAGTTGCACAAGCTTCCAACCGCTTGGCAAAACAGTGCAATGAATCATAAAAAGAAGTTTCATTGTGAAAGTTGCTGTTGCGACATAAAATCTCGAGCTTATAATTGCAATGACCCGCAATGGAAAACTGCTAAGAAAGAAGTCACTTTGGATCGCGAGATTCATTGTGCAAAATATAAACCGCAGCTTCTGCAGCACAAAGAAAAGCCAACTACGATTCTTTTCAAGAATAAACGATCCAGCGAACAGCGATGCGTCAAGGAATCGAAATTTGAAAACTCTACGGATTCGGCGTGCAGTCCTGCGACGACATCCACGCAATTCACCGAAAGATCGGTTCGTGAAAATCGATTCATTTGTCGATGTTCACCTTACGAATCGTTGCATTATGCGATGGCTTTTAAAGACCGATGCAAACAAGATCAACACAAGATCGGTCGTTCATTGCTGTTGTCTTCTTCGTCGAGTCTGACCTCGTCAAAACGATGCCATTCGTGTACGGCACTGTCGCAGGACTCTGCCCGTTATAAACGAGAACCGATCTCCTCATCTTCCTGCACAAACATTCAAAAATGCAAGAGAAAAGGTTCGAGGAACGCGAAAAGAACCAGCTCGTATCCTTCCTCAAACTCGTCTTCGACGTCGTTGGTATCGCTGTCGACCTACAAGAAGAGTAACGACTTTGGACGAAACCAATGTCTGGAACCTCGAGGTAAGTTTAATCTTAATATATGTATACACAAAGAGTTAAAATTAAGTAACAGGATACATGACAAAAAAAAAAAAAAAACAGGAAGCATCAGAGAATCGATAAAGACCCGGAGATTGTGGAGAAGGCCAAGATTTCGCAAACAGGAAAAGAAGAAAACCATATATGTAGGTGAACGTCACATTACGTGGGACGTCAAGCGCGCATACTAGGAACAGCTAAACGATTGAAGAAAGAAAACGAACAACTACGCGAACGACGTACGAAGAAGCGCAAGTTGTTTAATTATGGAAGTCTAATATAAAAGATATATACTGTGCAGCGTATATACGCTAAGAAGTGAACGAGTACAGGGTTGCGCGTCCCGGTATCGCTTAACAAAAGGAGTAGTGGGATGTAAACAGTCACGACTAGATCGCTCCTTTCGCAGAATTGACGGTAAAGAAGGAAACCAAGGGAAATTTACCAAGTTAACGATGAACGGATAAGCAACAACAGTAACGAGTATAACTCGTAATTGGCAGGTACCGAGTTAGCACTGAAACTCCGTGAATAAATTGGATCTGTGCTGGCGCGGGAGTGACGCGTCCCGTTGGACGCGCTTGGAAAATCTGAAACTCGATTAATATGCGTCGTGTCCGTAGGTGAAGAGTCTATAAGTAGAATCTTCAGCGGACACGAACGTCAGTCATATTCATATATTATATTCCGACCTAGTAGACGGGAACCTTCCTTTACGCTAACGAGATATATGCGACGGTTAACGCTGTGCATACATCACATGATGCCATGGTATACATCTTCGTCCGAAAATTTCAGTTACAATTTTCCCAACAAGAAAGAGAAGCTCACCGATTTCTCTTTTTCGATTCTTTCTATATACTTGGAGAACTTTCGAAACTTTTGTTCTTGATAGATGATGCTTTCTGTTTGATAACGCTGTATCTTAATATTGTGATGTACTGTTTTACTTTTTATTAGAATTTTGTAGAAAACTAATTCCATTTCACAATAAAATAAATATCTTAAAAGAAATACCAAAACACAAGTTTCAAAACCCATGATTTTCTGTTTAAAAAGTGCTCTTGCCAATTGTACATTCCCCTTGTGAGATTCAACTTAACAAGGTCAGGGAACAAGATTTGCAGAGAAAATGACAAAGTTCTCATTTCAAATTGACAACTCGAGAAAACGATAGTCGATACATCGGTATCCGTATTTCTGAAGTCTTTTTTCCCCAAAGATCTCTCGTCTTAATCTATTCGAGAATCTCTGTGAATGGCAGGCTTTGTAAAGGAAACGTCGCAGCTGCGTCCCTCACGCCTCGTATTTTGCACGCATTCCGATGAAATAAAAACAAGACTAGCAAGGGTGCCGACTTCAACCGAGAAGAAATATTTCGAAACAGGATGTTAAATGAGCGAACTGTCCAACTGTCACTCCGCCTAGTACCCAGTTTCTTAGCACTTAACAAAAATATGACCCAAAATGAATATATTTATTTTCGATGTCTATGTTACAAATAGACTTAGCGTAACACTTGCACGACTCGATTCAAAAATTATGTTATTATTGTTACTTATTTTTGTTGGTGTCACTGAAAAACGAACCCATACTTTGATTCGTAAATTTATTTATAAACAAATTTGTTCATTAACACATATACGTAATGTATATACCTGTACCTGTAATAGTTTTTTTAAATTTATAGTGAAAATGAGTTTTAAAAAAATTTGTTCATATTACAGAAAATAACATGTATATCGTTAAGAACCACTGAAGATACGTGTACGTACGTAAATTGTATTGCACTTTACAATGGAAGTCCATCGCTGACTTAATTTTAAATATTAATAAGATATTCTTCGTTCGAAGTAAGTTGACCTTGTCTGAAACACTCACCAATCCATTTACTTTTAATAATTATTACTGACTCGTGTTGTTCATTATTAATTGTATTTTTAATTTCGGAACTAATGAAATCTCCATCGACAAACACATGCGTTACAGAGTCGTCGATAGCATCTTTAATTGTTCCTGCCATAAAACGAAATTGGAATTTCGACCAATCTGACTGATTATCAAAATATCCCACCATGCCTCGAAATATAGAATAAGGTGATACTCCACTGTCAAACAATTCTTTATCTATCTCTTTCATTTGTGAATGGTCAAACTCCATAGCATTTGACTGAAAACAAATTTATACAAGAGCTTATTAATCAAATTGCAAATTAGATATTTTTCTCCAAAGTTGTACAAAACATAATAAAAACGCGTAGTACCGTTTCTTCAGCTTTTTTGAATGAGCGTGGCAAACTCTCTTCGTCTGCATCCGCGGTAAAATTGTCGTAATACTCATCGTAATATTGTGCTAATCGACGTTCCGTTGATTCACGACTGCATATTAAGTCCCATGGTAAAAAGTCTTGTAAGGACGACCAATTTTCTTCTTTGGTAACCCGTTTGAACCAATCTAAAGATACTACGTCGTACTTTTTACTTTCTATAATACTTTTTGCTTTTACCTAGAGAATTCAGTTTCATATATTGATTATTCAAATTCCACGAATAACATAATATAGTTTATATATAACAAAATATTTACCGTTTTAACGTTACCAACAATAATGCAATAATTCTCCTTTAAAGGATTTTGAACAACTTTCGCACTATGCTGCAGAAGAATTTCTTCAATGTGTTCTTTCGATAACTCATCGTCTCCATTTATCACGCAAATTTCTTTACCGTCGAAAAGTCGTGTGAGATGAACCAGCGGCTTGTTATCCATAATGTTAGGCCTTGGTGATTTCTCTTCACATTTTGTTAAGGTTTGTTTCGTCTTACGTACTTTAATTTCGGGAGCTTCTCCTATATCATTCCGATCTACTTCTCGTTTTGTCAGTTTTTGAATCGGCCTTGAGTCCTGAATAACAACGAAATATGCAGTTCGTATAAATTAAGATTATAATCTGTATAAAATTATTAAAATTTATTCAGTTGATTGCACACACTTTGACTAGCGATAACAGTTCCGTAGTGGTACAAACGCTATACCATGGTTTTTCAGTTCTAACATTCATGACTCTTGGGAATCGCAAACTATAACCTGTAGGATAATCGTTACTTTGTGTCATTTCTGTTGCTCGTATTGTCAAAATAATGGAATCTTCAGGACGAATCCACTTATTTGGTGGGTCTACCTGAAAAATATTAATTTTGAAGTGTTATTATATACGCATATTTATTTTAAAAAAAAGCTTACTTTAGGAGGAGTCACATTTGCAGGACACTCATTTTGCCATTTATCTTCGAATCTTTTCCAAAGTTCATTCAAGGTTTCCTTAGAAATGCCATTACTGACTGATACAACTGATAAAAATTTTGATGGATTTTCCTCTGGAGTACTTGGCGGGGAAGCTACTGCCATCAGAAAACTTTTCATTAAACCCATAAATTTGCCTTCCCCATAGTAACCACCAAGAATAATCAAATCTATATCTTCCACCAGATCATCAGAATACTGAAATATTATTGTTCGGGTAAAATAAAAGTGCATAATATAAGTAAAACATTTGGAAAAGGGAATCCTACCTCAGCTTTTATTTTGTAACAACCAGTGCCATCTCGCATATTTGGTTTATACTTTGTATCACACTTTTTAATTACAATTCCCTCTTCCTTATTTTGTATACTTTCATTGAATACTGTGCGTAATTCTTCACTTTTAACAAAGGTAATTAAAATTATATAAAATATATGCAAAATATATCCTTAAAGTTGTACGAAAAGATTCGTTATACCTCGTGGAAATCATAACTGATTTACACAATTGTAGACTGCCCTCTTCTTCCTTGTATGCATCTTTTAAAATTCTCAGTCTTTCTTCATAAGGTTCATTATTAAGTAAAACATCATTGTACATAATAATATCAAATGCAATAAAACATGGTTGATGATAACTAGTTTTCGAAAGTTTTTTAACATCAAAATTCATTCCTTTTGAACCTAACAATTTCTTTTCTTTATGCCATCCCATTAATTCCCCATCCAGAATTATTGATTTACATTGTGGATTTAAAAGTCGTCTAAATACACTACTCATAAAACCTAAAGTAAAAAGTTTTTTGTAATAAATACTTAAGTTAATTTTATTTACAATATTTCTGAATTATACCTGATGAACTAGTCTCTCCATAACTAGGATAATTTGTAATGTCATACCCTTGTCTCGTGAAATATTTATATTTGCCATCTTTCATATGCATTTGAGATCGTTCACCATCATACTTAGTTTGTACAAAGTAGCGTTCACTATTCCTGAAAAGTTTCTCCGTATCTTCAATCCTATATCTCTCTAGTAACATTGGTTTGAAATGAGAGAAAACTTGTATATTATAATTGTATCTCAATTGGGGATCACACAATGCATCGCAGACCTGACGTAAATTTGATGACACGTTAAACAGTGCATTTGCATCTCGATGAAAAACTGGAAAAACACATTACTTATAAGTATGTCATTCTAACATACAATCAAATGCAATTTGAAACGCGACGAAGGATCGTTCAAACAATCCAAGCAAGATCTGTAACTTCTTAGATACAATGGTGAAATTTTATTAATTCTTCCCAAATATTTGGAAGATGATGCAAGGGACTTGAGATAGAATGATTTTACCTAATGTAAGAAGTTACACTTTGAAATGAAATTTTTTAAGTAACCACCTTGTAGTATTTTCTTTGTTCCAATATTAAGTTTCAAATCTTTAAGAATTATTCGCGTTATCCATTTAAATTCCAATGCAGTTGTTTTTCCTAATAAAACTTTAAACGTTTCATCTTTTGGTTGAGTAATCTCGTTTCTTGATGATATATCATTAAGGAACAGATTGATTCGTTCTATCGTGATACCAGAACTATCGCGTGGTAACCGACTTCGTAGAATTTGATAAGCTTTTTCTGCAAAATCAGTTCCTGAAATCTTTTTTGTTGTTGGAGATCTGAAACAATATTATTTTTTCTTCGATGTATAAAATGGTACGATAACGTTCATACTAAAGAAAAATAAATATCCAGTAATGATCTTACTTATATTGTATAAGATAATTTGCGTCCTTGCTATTTTTACCCAAGCAAAATACGCGAACATAAAGATTAGCAAGGGATTTCTCTTTTAAATTGTGCGGTCCACGTTCTCGTTCTAGATGTGGCAAAATCAGTCTCATTATAGGGAACAGTGAAACGTCCTAAAGATGCAAATTTGTCATTTTATTTGGAAAAGTAATTGTTATTGTTTATCAGTACAATTTAATTACAAAATGTATAACTGTACCGTATCTGGACATCCCGTTTTTAACTTGTCGCTAGCATTACGACACTGCTGAATGAACTTCTCTAAAATCTCAACTTTCTTAGCAGCACGTGCCTTCTTAATTTCTTCCAAGACATTGCATAATTTTTTAAATTCAATTTGGGCAGCTAATGTCACACTCATTTTACTTGCGTATCTAGGAAATAATAATGGATATATAAGATAGATATACATATGTAGCATTTAAGATAAATGGTTCAGTCACAATAATGCTTCAATTTATATATGAATATTCACATATTTATTTACAGTATTATCGTTCATTTTATAATTAAGATTGGTTGTAGATACGTGCTGTTGTTCTTAATCTAAATTACAATGTATTTTTCAAGGTACATTTTTGCTAATAAGTAATTTTCTGATTCTAAGTAAATAAGATGCAAATTAAAAGCAGCTTCTTGTTTTAAGTTTAGAAAATACGAGTTCTTTTTAACTAAATCTCCAGGATCTTCGTTAAGTGCTAATTTGTAAAAATGTATAGCTGCTGATAATAAACGAATTTGATGAAACGCTCGCCCCATATTGTAATATGCTTCCTGTTTAGCATCTTCACCTCGTAATTGACAATATTTTTTCAGGAAAGCGATAGCTACAACAAAATATCGTAAATATATTTGTTAAAATGTATGCTCATAACAAAAGTGTTAAATAATTTTCCATTTCTTATATAAAGTAGAATTCTCTTTATATGTATAACTGTAATTACCTTGAATTACAAGTTGATTCTTTTTAGCTGACAATTTTTGACATGCCATTTGTAATAAAGTTACACCAATAAGTAATGCCAATAATGCACTGGGAGCTACTTTAAAGAGAGAAATGTAATCGTTGAGGGCATATTTATATGTTCCCGAAACAAGACAGTTGTTCGCATGCATTATATTTAAATGAGAAAATACATCTTCCCTTCCAAGGAGGCGCATAATGAATCTATTGTGCCTACAATCTTGAGCGTTTTGAATAATAATATTCAACAAATTCCAAGTATTCGGTCTATGACAGATGCGAATTAATTGCCGCACAATATTATATCCATGATAAGAATCATTATTGTAAATACAGGAGACCAAGGATAAAAACATAATCTGAATGTTTCTCTTTTCAAATCTCTTTGACGTTAAAGCACTTAAACATATTCTTTGCAATAAACCATACTTCTTTAATTTACAAGCTACTTTACACATTTGGACAAGTAAGAAATATTCATTCTTTTCACTTAATTCTGTAGTATTGAGAAAGATTGGCACATTTTCTTCTTCAAATTTCTCCCCACGTGACAATCTGTGAAGTTTCAATGACTCTATACGTTGTCGTGTTCCATATGCCCTAGTTAATGTATTGAGCTCAACTTTGCTTCTTAAATAAACGCAATGTCTGGAGAAAAGTAACATACCAGATCGAAAATATTCATCGTATCGCTTTACCTTATAAAGAAGCAATGTTCTACGGTAAATTACTCGAGGATCTAAAGTATCTGAATCGGGATCTTGATCAAGAATTTCTATTGCTTTGTTGTACTGACCCTTTAATTGGTAAAGTTTGGCCAGAGCTATTCTAGCACCTAAATGCTGAGATGATAACTTTGTAACAATTTCATAAGATTCTATTGCTTTCTTTAAATCTTTGCAGCCAACCCAACATTCTGCATGTCGTAACCACACTGCTGCTAAACTATAATTATTACTGTTTACCAATGGATCTAACAATGCTAAAGCACATTCAAATTTTTTCTTCCCCATCAAAGTTTCTGCTATATCTAAGAAAAGATCACCAGAAATTTCTGGATTTTCATTCAAATAAAATTTAGGCAAAAGATTTTCAGCCAATTCCATTTGATCTAATTCAATAAGGATTATAAGAAATTTTGCTTTTAAATCGACAACAACATCATCTGGTATTCCACAGGCTTCTATTTCACCTATATCCCGATCCTCTAGTTCTTCTTTCTTTTCGTTTTCTGATTTTTTTACTGTTGCATGTGGATTCTGTTTATCGGTAATATTTTTATATTTTACCCAGATAGAAGTATATTTAGTCAAAATGTGTAAGCATCTTTTAAACCTTTTTAGCGCTATTAATATCTCAGTCATGATATTAACTTCTTCCAAAGTAATGAAAGTAGGGCACTTTGTAAAAATATTTTCCATTGCTTCTAATGCTTGTTCATTATTATTCTCCTCCATATAACGTTTGGCTAACATCTTAGCATACTTAACTATATTATTACCATCCTCTGGTTCTAATTGATGAACTAATTTTGAAAAACCTCTTAAATAAGCTTTTTTGTCTCCATTTTGTTCTAGAAGTTGTGCTCGTGTTTCATATAAGTCTATATCTTTTGGGTTTGCTTGAATTGCTTTATTATAGCATGTGATAGCTTGTTTGATGTTGCCACTTTCCAACGACATATTTGCCAATCGCACCCATTGATCAGAGTCTCTTGGACTGAGGTGTGCTGCTATTAAGGCAAACTGTAATGACTTCTCTGGCTGATCTGCTTCGTATATCATTGCTAGTGTATGAAATGGTTCTGGAGCACTTGGCACTTGTCTAAGGGAAAGTTACAATATTTACATTGTTTCATTCTATAATCTCAAAGTAATATGTGCTCTTTGTATACAGCAGCATGCTGTCTGTATTTTAAATTTAGGAAAATCACTTGCCTAATTATTTCCATACATATTTGAGCAGCTAATTCTGTATCTCCTCTAGCAAATCTTAAATTTGCTTCGCCCATGAGACCTTGCAGAACTGGAGGAAGTGTTCTTTTCTTTCGTTTATACCGTTTTGGTGCTTTGCGATAAATAGATACATTTGTTTCTATTTCTTCGTTCACATTATCATTTCTACAAATAAAAAAATTTGTAGCTATGTGTTTTACATAATGTACAAGAGTCTTTACAGGAATACTACCTAGTAAGATCAGTTTCTACAGTTTCTGTATCTGCACCTTGATCCATTCTTAGAGAATACTCTGAGAATGTTAATTCTCCGTTTAAGAACTGTCTTGTTAATTTATCTTCTTCATCAGCAGTCAGTAATATGTCTTGATCTTCAATGTCTGTAGTAATATCCATGACAGTACTACTTTCTTCAGAATATGCTTCTGGCATAATGTCTTGTGTTATATCTTTCATCTCTAAAGCATTTGCTTCAACAAATTCTGTCATATCTACATTCATATTACTAAGAGCATTTTCATCTAATTCTTCTATGATCACTGATGCTATTGTGCTTTCTTCATTCATTGTCATATTGTTTTTGTGAGTAGACAATGGTAAATTAATTTCAATCAATGCCTCTTCTTCCATATCGGTATGCACATTAGATGCCATTATGAAATTATTCACTTATTCACTGTTTTTATTCAAAACTATATATAAAATAATTAGATTGAATTTAGAGTAATTTGATAAATATGAATATTTAAAAAATCACGATGCAAAATATATGTGCAATACAAATTAAATCAACAAGACGCGACAATCAAACATTTTTGACAATCATCTGTCACGTGCGTATAAAGGTCAGACAGCATACGTATGACAAGTGTTTCAACACTTCATATTCTAAACTATAAAGTATCTTATGTACCTTATGAACAATTCGAATACATTAAAATCTATGTACTTACCTTACAAAATATGTACTTATAAAAAGTAATTTTATATTAGAGGTTAAGTTTTTGCGGAAATTATTTACCTTCATTCAGTTTTCTACGATGTAATTTACATGAAATTCTTCCAACAAATAAATACTGTTTTTATAAAATGTACTTCTTGTACACATAAGACAGAAGTGACGTATTTTAATTCTTTTATCAGCGAACAGATAACACAAACACTTGATTTCTGTTACTTGCCATTACTGTTACTGACAGTTACTGACATCTAGCACTCTAACCTAACACTGTGCAATCACAATGTGAAGTTCTGTAAACAGTACGATAATACGCTGCATTATGATTTGTTTGTTCATTGTTCCTAAATGTAATTTATTCGCAGCAAGACGCATCAATTGTACTTTTAAGAAGTAAGAAAAGTGAAAATATTGAATGAAAATGCATGTTTCGAACATTTCGATTTTTCAATCGAAGCTGATTTTTATTTTGAAACCGTTTAGGTTATGACATCAAAACAAAATTTTGACAATAAGAAAACGTCTTTATGCCGTTTCTGGATTTCTTAAAAATTAAACAAATAAAAGAATATTACATTCATTTCTTATTACTCGAACCATTAAAAAGAAGTATGATCGGGAAAACAACCATTTAATAAATTATGTCTTTTCACTACATGTAAGTTTACTAAACCATAAGTACAAACTGCAATACAATTACATTATCATAAACAGAATTAACCAATTATTTTTCTTATTAATAACCATCAAAATAATAACACTATATAAATATTCAATTTTTTGTTTGTAGCAACTATATATTACAAATTATATTCATTATTTTTCAGCTGATATTAATAGTATGAAGCCACATACATGCTGGCATTATATCTCTTTATTGTTAGTGCTTAGTATTGGAATTGAACTGTTGTGCAACCAAGTAAATGGTTCAGTCGATAGTAATAATTCTATTAATTCTGATCTTCCTAATACTGCCAAATTACCATGTCATGGCACTGGTCCAGAACAAGTAAAAATTCACTTTGCCAATAGAATTGTTGAAAATGAATACATTGTTGCATTTAAGGGTTATTATAAATCACACACACGTGAAAATTATATAAGAGCTGCATTGAATTCATCTGGCATTCATAATTGGAAGATTTTATTTCGTGACAATTTGGCCAACAATTTTCCTAGTGACTTTGATGTTGTTCGATTGGAAGAAACAGATAAACATAATGGCCTTGATGCTTTAACAGATCATCCTCTAATTAGGAGAGTAACTCCTCAAAGACTTGTACAGAGAAGTTTAAAATTTGTTAATACATCGGAAGATGCTGATTTTCCAGAATATAAAAATTTTAAAAGAAAAATTAACAATTATGTGAGTTTTTACATTATATTTCATTACATTTTATAGACACTAAAGAATTACATTCAAAAATGATGTAAATTTTAGAACAACCAATTCTGGCAATCAACCAATAGACATACATCCCGCAGATTACTAAGAGCCATACCAAGACAAATTACAAGTATACTTCAAGCTGATGCTTTATGGGGAATGGGTGTTACTGGAAATGGTGTCAAGGTAAATACTATAGCTTTACATAATTTTTTCAAAAGAGATTAAAAAAGTGTTTGTTATATGCATAATGATTATTGTTAGGTAGCAATATTTGATACGGGGCTGGCAGCTAGTCATCCTCATTTTAAAAAGATTAAAGAACGTTCAAATTGGACAAATGAAAAAACATTAGAAGATGGGTTGGGTCATGGGACATTTGTAGCTGGAGTTATCGCATCATCTTGTATAGATTGTCTTGGTTTTGCACCTGATGCAGAACTTCATATTTTTCGTGTTTTTACTAATACACAGGTATCTTTATTGACATTTTTTTATACATATATTTTTTACTTAAACTTAAATTTTTGAAAAGTCTTTCAACTTTTTATAGGTGTCCTACACTTCTTGGTTCTTAGATGCATTCAATTATGCTATTCTTACAAAAGTTACAGTATTGAATCTTAGTATCGGTGGGCCAGACTTTATGGATCATCCATTTGTTGATAAAGTGTGGGAACTAACTGCAAATGGTGTGATTATGATCTCTGCAATTGGTAACGACGGGCCTTTATATGGGTAAGGAATTACAAAATTATTCATGAAATATAATTTTAGATTGGAAAGAATGATTTTTTAAAGGACTTGCTTTAATTAATTACAGTACTTTGAATAATCCCGCGGATCAAATGGACGTCATCGGAGTAGGTGGAATTAATTGGGAAGATCAAATAGCAAGATTTTCATCGCGAGGAATGACAACATGGGAGTTACCCTCTGGATATGGGAGAGTGAAGCCTGATTTAGTTACATATGGATCAGGAGTACGAGGATCTGCATTGCAAACAGGTTGTAGAACATTGTCTGGAACTTCTGTTGCTAGTCCTGTTGTTGCTGGAGCTGTAGCACTTTTAGCCAGTGGATTCGTACAAGCAGACGGATCTCAAACTGTTAAACAAAGAGTAATTATTTCTTAAATTTGTATCTTTCGATATATTGTATATCAGTGTGTCTTAAACTGCACCTTCCTGCTTTCATTAACGAGTTCGGGGACTACAGTTTAAGAAACACTGTTATATGCGTTAGCTTTTTTGTTTTAAGTTACAAGTTATATATGATCTAAGGTAACTCCAGCAAGCATGAAACAAGCATTGCTTGGTTCAGCACGTCGCTTACCAGGAGTTGGAATGTTTGAACAAGGCGCAGGAAAGTTGGATCTATTGCGAGCATTTCATTTTCTTCGTTCGTATACACCGATTGCTACTCTTAGTCCAAGGTAATTACTCGTTTACATTATGTCATAAGATACAGTTGAACGCTTATATTTATAAGTATGTGATGTGCTATTAGCTATATAGATCTAACTGAATGTCAGTATATGTGGCCATACTGTACACAAGCTGTGTATCATACTGGTATGCCTACAATTGTAAATATAACTATAATAAACGGTTTGGGAGTATCTGGACATGTAGCAGAACTTTTGTGGCATCCTTATACCGGTAATGGAAACGGTGAACGAATCGATGTATCAATAACTCACAGTGATGTTCTCTGGCCGTGGTCTGGGTGGTTAGCAGTTGCAATAACTGTTCCATCATCTGCTCGTGACTGGCAAGGCATAGCGCAAGGTTGAAAATATTTTTTTAAGATGTATGTAAAAATTTCTCTTTGTGAAATTTAATTTTATATTTAGGTTATATATCTGTTACAATTGAATCACCACCAAGCGATGGAGAAGAAAAACCAAGACAATCTAAAATAGAACTACCTTTAAAGGCGAAGGTTATTCCTACACCGCCCCGTCAGTAAGTATAAAAATAATGTCTTTATTATTATTATTATTATTATGAAAACTGATGATACAATTTAAATTCATGATATTCGTTTAATAGTAAACGCATTCTGTGGGATCAATATCATAACCTACGTTATCCTCCGGGATATTTTCCAAGAGATGATTTACGTGCAAAAAATGACCCCCTCGATTGGAATGGTGACCATATCCACACGAATTTCAAAGATATGTATCAGCATTTACGTAATGCGGGTTACTATTTAGAGGTACTCGGTGCACCGTTCACTTGTTTTAATGCCAAAAATTATGGTACTTTGCTTATTGTGGACACAGAAGAAGAATTTTTTCCCGAAGAAGTAATGTTATACATGATGTATAATTATCAATAATTATTATGGTAATAAATTAATCTTGCTATAAAATGGAAAATCTATTTCAGGTAGCGAAATTAAAACGAGATGTAGAGGAGGAAAGTCTCTCTATAATAGTATTTGCAGATTGGTATAATGTTACTGTTATGAGGAAGGTAAAATTTTACGATGAAAATACTCGACAGTGGTGGATTCCAGATACGGGTGGAGCAAACGTTCCAGCCTTGAACGATCTGCTATATCCCAACTGGGGAATAGCATTTGGAGATCAAGTGCGCAATGGCCAATTTACTCTTGGTCAGCATCCTCCTGTAACTTTTGCCTCTGGAACTACAATCACCCGGTATGATAACTTTATTAAAATTATATTATTTAATTATGAATTTCCAAAACCAGTGAATAATTTATTATACAAGAAATCAATTTTTCTATAAATCAAGGTTTCCAAAAGATGGAATTATTATTTATGTCGAATTACATGATCAAGGACAAGAGCTTTTACTTGAATCTGAATCAAAATCTACAATTTCTGTGCCAATTCTTGGACTTTTTCAAACAAGCAGCTATAAGAATATTAAAAAAATGTATCATGATAACCATGACAACAATGTTATAACGGATAAAGGAAACTTGGAAAAATATAACATGA
Source organism: Hylaeus volcanicus (assembly GCF_026283585.1). Lineage (NCBI taxonomy): Eukaryota > Metazoa > Arthropoda > Insecta > Hymenoptera > Colletidae > Hylaeus > Hylaeus volcanicus. The sequence continues at coordinate 22,028,206 of NC_071982.1, read as the reverse complement.
AAGATCAAATAAATATTGTGCCAGGCAGAATTGTGGTGTATGGAGATTCAAATTGCATCGACGATAGTCACTTACAGAAACGTATGTTTTAAAATTTATACTAATTTAACGAATATACAAATTCTTAACCTTATTTTATTTTTAGCTTGCTTCTGGATGCTTGATGCTATACTAGAGTACACAACAGCAGGTCATATTGCAACTGTTTTTACTGACGAAAGTCAGACCAAGGCAAATATTCTTGAAAAGCCTGGTATTTTAGATAGTGAATTACCACAACGTATGGAAGGTAGTCATTTAAGACGTCATAGTAAAGTGTTACTACCTGAAAATACTAATACTGGCCACATTCGACCACTTCCATCTTGCCCTACTATCATCCTGGCTATTCCAAGACCTTTAAATGAATCTGTCCCTATGTAAGTAAATATAAACTTTGTAGGTTACGTACTTAATATTATTTAATAGGTAATTGATTTTAATTTATAAATAAATTTAATATTATTTCAGAAATCTTTATAAACCTCAGAAATTACTATCTGTAAGAGATACAATAATTGCAGTAAATCCAGTGTTGCAAGATTCGAGTCCTCTATGGCTTAGAAGGCGAGTGGGCGGTGCAAACATTCCTACCCTACATCACGCGGAGCAGAATAATATTGACGAATTAGAACAAACCGATGAAGATAATAGTGAAATATTTACAAGTAAGTGGAGCTACATGGCAGGAATCATTATTGTAGGAGTTATTGTTCTCTGTTTATTAAATCGATGGTATTGCTTAATATCAAAAAGACATTCTCGAAGAAAACGAACAGTCGGTAGATTACGTAGAGTTATTCAAACAATTTCTGTGCGCAGAGTGCCTTAAATGTGACTTTATATCTGACAAACTTTCAACCACTACAAGATAATGTTTAATTATCTATGGTTAACGCTTAGAGAAGAACAAACTATATTATGTGCCTTTAAACTTACAGTACTCGACATACATTATTTTGATAAATTTCGTGTATCACTAATTCATTCTATACATATACGTATTTCGGTTGACATACATACATGAAAATGCAAAATTGTTGTATTATTCTTTATTTAATCGCTTAAAGTAATTTATTTAAATAAATTTAAGTCACAATATAGGTTTTATTACAAATAAATATAGAAGTATGTTAGTAAAATACAAGGAAAATAAATATAAATTTGCATTTCCAACAAATTGTGAAGATATAGTTGTGGCTTATCATTAATAACATTTTATATATTTGTATGTGTATTTTACGAAACACATTAATCTTTAAGTTTATAAAATACATATTTACTTGTAGTGCACAAGCATATATGAGAGAATTATTATATTATATTAATATTGATAGAAGAATAATATAAGTTTTTTTCCACTGTTATTAACTTGTGATATGTAATAATTATTGTTTTAATATATGATACAGATTTTGTTACAAAAATTTATTTCACTAAGTAGTAATACAATATTTTTAATTTAGGAATGATTTAAACAATCAAACAAATTATACAAACAATAAGACTATACCTTTTTATGTATAAATTTATTTATGTAGTGACACGAAAAGATTTTACTATTTGCGTATAACGTTGTTGATATGTAAAACAATAATTGTATGTTTCTAAAATTGTTTATATTGAAATCAATAACAATTCAGTTGTAAAATGGATTGTACGTAATCCAATGTGCCCTATCCTGTTCAGCTGCAGTCTTATGGGTAGTAAAAATACTTTTGAAAACTTCAGATGCTTTGGGATCTTTAGCAACGCTATAGTTGTCTTTAACTTTTTTATATGCTGGATCTTCAGCTTCGCTTCTATTACTATTACTTTTAAAAGTAGCAGTTTTATCCTCTTTTTTGATTTTCTTCTTTGGTATCTCATCAGATGTAACATCTTGTATTTGACTATCCTCGCTATGTTTCTGTTTCTTAGATTTCTTTTGAGCAACTTTTCTAATTGGCATATTTTTCTCCATTAACTTAAGATCATCACCCTCTGCATTTATAATAATAACATCTGTCTCTGTAAAAGATTGCTGACATTGATGACATGTCTGAAAATTATTGCAAAATTTATCATTAAGCTTTTTTAATCTTCATTTTAATATTCCTAATGAAACTACTTACTGTACTCTTGATTTCTTTAAGCGCACGTTCGCTCATTACACAACCACACGACCACAAAAAGCAAAATTTGTATTTTCCATTCATCTCTAGTCCAATAATTGGACAGATGTATGGACTTTTTCCTCCATCTGCATAACAGTCTCCTTTTTCTGCTTTATTAGCATCAAATGCTGGATTTGAAGTTAAATTTAGACTTTTTACATCTTTCAAGCTCTTGATATGTTGTGCTGATTCTGGGAGCGTGCTTCGATCGAGAAGGCCTTCCAATACAGATTCTTTGCTGTACAAACGACCTAAAGCACAACCAACTACTGGTGGCTCTAATGGTAATTGTTTTATCGTGCAATGTCTCCATTTAAATGCTAGCTCTGCCTCTTTATCTTTCTATAAATAATTATATTAAAACTTACTAGTGTATGATTTAATAAAGTATATGACAATTAAATTCGTTTTTTCATGTGCAATGTATATGTATTAAACTTCGATAGATTACAGATTCTATATAAGCAGTATTACGAGAAACGTTGATATTTGCATACATTGTACAAATTACACATAAATACGAATACGTAATTACCTGTTCGGGTTTCTTTTTAATTCTGACAAGCTCATCCCTACGAGGAATAGTTCCACCATCGCAACCCATGATGTATATATTGATATATAAACTAAAATCGAAAAACAATTATGATTTGTTATACTCTAACCAACTCTAACAAGATCTACGTCAATTCGTCAAATGCTATTATAGATTGATTGTAATAGCTAGTAGGGGTTCTCAATTCTCAATTAGACCTCAGCGACCTCTGATGAGTCTATTCATGTATCAGTGAATCAATTTATTTATACTTTTTACCTTATAACATATTGTTATCCTAATTATCTACTTCTAAAAGAATCAGTAAATTGAAAATTACTTTTGAGATAAGTCGACTCGATTAAGAAGTTGAGAATCAATGAATTATAGTACACAAGTAAGCGAATGTCAGTTGTACCAACTTTTTATTTGCAACAAGAACATTTTCGCGAAAAGCATAACGTTATTAAATATTACCGTAATATAAGATCGATGTTCGCAGTATATAAAGAACAAATCGTAAATAGGTAAAAATTCGAAAGTACTGTTACATGTTACCATGGAAATTTAAGAAAAAAAGTTTTGAGTGTATTGGCAACAGTTAGCGATCGTTGTAGATAGTCCCGAGCTCGGGTCAGCTGATGATGTTCCCTTTCAGTTTATATTTTAGTTGCCGGGCGGGTCGTAAGGCAGCAGCACACAATTGTCATCACGTGAGGTCACAATGGTTTCTGATGGTTTCGACGAGGAGTGATTAGAACAGCGAATGTTTTGAATTTCTTGAGAAATTCAAGCATCTGCCCTGTTCTGCAAACAAAGACGCGTGACACGATATTTGGTAAGTGAAAATGATTCGTTTATTATACAAAACGTACCGATACGGAAAGGATTTTGTTGTCAAGTAGTAAAGCAGTAATAATCAATGTTTTATGATTAAAGGGTGTCGAGAGTATCTGTCAGAATCTCCTGATACAATTTTTTCAAACGTTTTTAACGATAGCACGTCTTACTAATTGATCTTGGCCTTCCATATAGTTTGGAACTTGATATGTGACGCATTTTGAAGGACTATTGTATTATCGATTTTGCCAATGGTTTATTAGTGGGCGCCATTAAGTCGTTTCGGCAGTAAGCCCGATTTTGTGATGATGTCCTCGCGTAGTCGTCAATTCAAGGACATACTTTTTCGTATATAATTTCGTGCATACTTGTCACTTCCCTATATTGATCACTGTGCAAGTTCAGCGCGCCATTCTTGCGCTTAGTATATGTCACGTGGAAAGCGCGCCTAATTACATAATACTGTAGTCGAGGAAATACGTTGTGCCACACCCCCTTCCTTTATCTAACTTTTTACAAGACTATGGCTCTCTTAAAAATTCTTTACACTTTTAATTTTGTACTATTGATTTTTTCATATACAGCTGACCAACTATAATCAATGAACGATGTCTCTGAAATCATTTATATGACACTTATACATATGTCAGATCGATAGCTTATCGCTCGAAGGTGAAGCAGGTGGTTGTTGACGAAAATGCCTTTTTTTCTTTTTATAAATCAATTTTTAATTTTAAAATTAAATTAACCTTTATTTATTCAATTCATTATAAAAACTGAAAAATTCAATTATATTATTTCTCTGTAAGTTTGTTTCATACAATGCAATGTCAAATATAATTTATACAATGTAAAACAATGTTTCAGACACAGTAGGATACTTATTTTGAAACGTTATTCAAAATGACGGAGTATTGGTTAATATCTGCACCAGGGGATAAAACATGTCAGCAGACATGGGAAACTATGAACAGTTTGACTGCCATACAACATTCTTTATCAGTCAACTACAAATTTCACATTCCGGATCTGAAGGTTGGAACCTTGGATCAGCTGGTTGGTCTGTCAGATGATCTTGGAAAGCTTGATATTTATGTTGAACAAATAACTCGCAAGGTTGCAACATATTTGGGGGAAGTCTTAGAAGACCAAAGGGACAAACTTCATGAAAATCTTTTGGCCAACAATAGTGAGTACAATTATGTTGTGCTTGTACCTTTGAAATTTGCTCTTTAATTTATATTTATCCTCCAATAGAAGAGGGTAGGTTGCCAAACATTCAGGGGTCCAAAATTATTTATCTCTTTTTTTTCATATTACTAAATAGTAATTTAATAGAGCACTAGTTGCAATTATTATTTTTGGATCCCTGCAGACAGGTATCGATCGATTTTTTGTGTATGATGTTCTAACATAAAATAATATCGGTTGGCAAAAACATCAGTGAATACTATACACAACACAAAACATACACACTACTTAAAATTTTTCTTTAATAATAATCTTAAACATGTATCAGTTGATTTATTAAGATTTTTAATTTGTTCATTGAAGATAACGATAGCACGACTTTAGAGTCTTTGATCCTTATTTTCCTCAGTACCCTATATTAATAGATTAATAGATGAAAGCAAAATTTTGTCTGTGTACGCTAAGTATAATACGACGATGATATTTTTAGTAAACATGTCCGAGTTGACATACATTTTTTTTTTTCCCTTATTGAGGAAAATATACAGGCAAAATACTTGTCGCTATAAGTATGATGTGTACCATAAATCTCAAACTTATAGATAATATGTGATATCCAAAATATAAAGAGAAAAATTAATTATATCATATGAAAAAGGCACCCCCCTCCGTGAACATGTTAAGCACATTTGTATTTAATTTAATCCATGCAAACATCTTTTTATATCTACTTTTATTTACATTTATAAAGTGAATGTTTTTCATTTTTTATAATAAAATTGCAGACAGTACTCTAATTATGGTACACATCGTATAATTTATATATTTGTAGAATGCTTATTATTACTATTTGGTTAGAGATCATATCATTTATTACTTACTACGAATAATTTTTCATGTTTGTGGTGTTGCTTGGCTTGCTTTATTTAATTTGGACCACATTAACCCTGTTTTCCCTACCTTATTTATTATTTTATTAACAAATGCTCATACATGTGCACCATCAAAGATGTATAAAGCTACAACAAATTTTAAAACACAAACATGAAGTATTGTATACTAAGGTGGGAGACAAATTTTGATATACTACATAGACCACACTCGATGTTAAAAGTTTACAAAGGACGCAAGGAGTTGCTTGGGTTACTGTGGTCACCAAGCTCCAATGAGTTGTTACAAAGATTCTTTCTTTTTCTCTTTAGTTCGTTCGTTTATTGTATCTCACTTGGCATTATTGATTGTTTGCAATTCAAGTTTAAATCATTGCATATCATTTGCTCATATAGTTTTCAGTTTTTTTGTTCATTCCACTTACGTATTACTTTCTTTCCAATATTTTCTTATTATTTCGATCACATTGGAGTATTTAACGAAAAGTTTACTATGCGATACATGAAAAATATAAATAATATATGTCGATAATTTGATAATCTAATCATGAGGTGCATAATTTTTTTGATAAAGACTCAGTGCCTCCTAAAAGCTTAGCCTGGGCACCTCTGACACAAGTCGATACAAAATTTGTATCGTTATAATTCGTAATTGAGTTTTTATTAGGACATTGAGGTTTCTGTACGCTAAATACTCCTCTCTCTTTTTTCCCGTTTTTTTTTCTCTCTTTTTTTGAGTTATTTTGATTGAGTTTCGACAGCATTGTCGTTAGGCATTTGCGTAGGACGCAATAATAGTTGAACGAGACGTAAGAAAAATCGCGCGAAGATTGGGACTGGGCTGTAATGGATAGGTCAAACGTCAATGGATGGGGAGAGCTCGAGCCCCGAAGGGGGTCCGGACACCCCGCCAAACACCCCCGTCACTCCATCACACAAGACTTCAAAGGAACACCACAAGCAGTGGAGGGAATTGGAGAAATGCGATCCAGAACCGGCCGCCTGTTTAGGTCAGCATCATCACCAGCGTCACCATCACCATCACGAGCATCATCATAGTCATAAACATCATAATCATCCCTCCGATTTCGAAAAGAAATCATCACACAGTCCTCAAGGTCTCTGCGATGCCCGATCATCGAACGATCCTTTATCGGTATATTCATGCTACCACGCGCATTGGTGCGCTGCTTCTACCTCTTCCACGCCAATTCCCAGTCCTACCCCTACGAGCCCGAGCCTCTCCCTTTCATCAAACTGTAGCAGCGAAGGAGAGACCAGATGGCAGTCGGCGACGCGTCATCGGACTACCGAAAAAGCGGATCGTTCTACCTCCAATCGCAAATCGCTCGGCAATGACGACGACGACGAAGACGATGCGGACCAAAACAGCGACCAAGACCAAGACCATAGCGGCAATTTGCCCAATCCAGGTACCCGTCCTACCACCGCCAGGTCAACCCGTCGAACCTTTCTCCCAACATAGCTGCGAGACTTGTTCAAACCTATTTTCCTTGTGCACCTCGTGATTCGCCCGTTTAGCGACCGATTCTTGTCTTGTCTTATCTCCTTTGGAGGTAGAATATAGGAGAGAGAGAAAAGAGAGAGGTTGTCATTTCGTGGTACCTGAATTTTCTAAACAGTGATATTATTCGCATGCAGCTTCTGCTTAGGGAACAAGTTCTAAGAAAAGAAATCAATCGAGACTTACATTACTCTAGTTTCCGTTCTTCTCGATCACTGTACAGGCTGATTCTGGAAACTGAGGCCATCTGTGACTCCTGAGAAAATTGTAAAAATTGATACGTGATATGTTGAATCCTGTATCGATTGTTTGTACCTTTACTCGGAAAAGAGCTACAGCTTGTTTCAGTTTTTAGTATCAGCCAGTGTTAACGAAAGCGTCTTCATGATCCTAGTGCGCATTTCCTTCTATGTCAATTTTGCACAGCTGCACTACATATGCAATGTTTGTAATGCTGGCGTATTTTCTGCCGAATTTTGCCTCCGATATAATAGATTAATTAAAGTCGTTTTTAAATGTTAATGTGCTGTGTCGAATCGGAAAGCATTGCTTATTATGTATATTGTTTTTCGTTCTCTCACTGTAAGTAAATTATCCACACTATTTTTTGTAATTGAATTTGCATTGCTCAAAAGACACAATTTGTTTTATATCTATAACTTAAGTATACATTGTGTATTTGTACATATATTGATTACGTATGGAAATGAAAAAAGAGGACACTTTACAAAAGTCATGACAATCTCTCTCCAGTGCTTACAGCATACACGAAGTGAGACAGTACCAAAAGGAAAAATACTTCGCTTAGTTTACTTAGCTTGCGATTTGAAATAAAAGACCCTAGTATATCAAATATTTTACGTTGTATCGCAATGATTTCCTCGGTGATGTTACAACAAAATTTGATTTATCGTGCACGCAGGAAATAAAATATTGGAAGATTACAAACAAAATCTGCCCATGTTTTTAGCACATTTTAATTGGCAACAAATGTGCGTACGTTCGGAAAAATTGTTTTTCGGGAAATGCTCTAATATGTTTTAAGTTCTTAGCTAGTTCTTTTTTACTCCTGCGTCCTAGTTATGATTAAATATTTCACAAGTTTTTTTACACAAATTGTAAGATGCATTAAAAAATTTGTCAATTTTCTTTCTCTTTAAGTCCACTCTTGGTAGCGCAAACGGCCATATTCGATTAATATTTTTGGATATCGTTCAATCAATTGTTCCAGATGCTGTGGAAGAATGAATGAACACATAATAGATTCTTGTCACTTCCGTCTTTTTTATGTCTTTTTATACCTTACTTCGTTTCTGTCTTCCGATTTATAGAATTCTTTAACAGTTAGAGTATGTTGGCACAGTTGGTTCTTTGAATATACTTATTCAAGCATTACTTTAAGTTACTTTTATTAATTAACTTAAATAACATTAAAATTCAAATAATTTACTAGAGATCACGGATGTTTGCGGATACAAAATGTTCGCTATATTCACAAATATTATCTAAAGTATGGTTTGAGAACAGTCATACGAGATGTGTGCTACATTTGAAATAAGCAACACTATCTTATATGATTTTATTTCTTTCAATATATTCTTTAGCATTTTTCCCATACCTAGCTTTCACATTGCTTTTTAACTATTACTTTCTATAATTTTCGATAAACGGACAATACTGCACAAACTGTAATACATGTACAACATATGTATTATGGACGCTAGCACAGATTACAGAAGAGACACGATTAACAAAAATTTAAAAACACTTATCGATCGGTACATGGACTTATACAATACTGTTTCGCATGTTCAGATAGATTTTGAAGACAGTATGGTGCTCAATACCCTTCAACACTACAAGTTACCATTTCACAAAATACATCCTACTGATCAACTTTAATAAAGTACTTCATAAAGAGTTGGCATGAAATGCTTAGATATCTTGGCTTAGCTGCATATTGTATGTCAATGTCACGATGTCTCATAGCGCAAAACATCATTTAGGTCACGAATATACACCAAACGACACCAATACTACGGAATAATTTATAGAACATACAAAAAGTTCATAGTATCTATTGTAATACATTCCGATGAAAAGCTCTGTGTAGTTCTACGAGAGAAAAGAGATCTCGTTTAGCCATAGGAATCATAACGACAGCAATAGTATGTATCATGTCCTGTACAGCTTTCAGAGCTTTCCTTCTGAGAGAACTACAATAATATCAATGATCACTGTACTTTATAGTACTCATCACATTCAAACTCTAACGAACCAAGTGTGCATGCGTGCGTGCGTTTACTTAAAAATTTTACAAATCAATAATTTTATAAACAATCATGATAATGCAGTACTCCAAAATTTATATTAGTTACAACAGAGTTATCATAAATTTTGTTTGAATGAATATTTTTAAAAAATATAATTTATTTTTTAAATTAATAACGAATAGGATGACCTAAAAAAAGTATTACTTAGAGGTAATTTTTAATGTTATATTTATATATGTTTATATTATAAAGTTGATTAAAGGGACTAGCTGGAACATTATATATTTTTAATTCATTCAAACGTGATTTACGAGTAATTCCTTTCTATACAAGTGTTTGGATAAATAACAAAAGTTAATTCAGACTAATCTCTAGTTAAAAATATTGTCTATCAAAGAAAGAACTTTATTCGAATGATCGATTCGAATGAAAATTCATAATAAAAAGATACATTGATAATATAAAATGCTTCTATACGTTAATGTTTGCATGCTGTATTTTGTTAATGTCTCGCTTATTCTTGTAATGCTAATAACTAGTAAGGAGCGTACTAGAATCAAAAGAAATGAGTTTAGTAGAAACAGTCTTTCTCTGTTATCTCATTGTTGTTAATACTATCCTTATCACAGAGTTAATCTGAAAATGATTTTAATTTCAATCCAGCTAAGATTAGTTTAATTAGATACATATTCATATGCATACATATATGTACACACATGTGTTTAAAAAACGCAAAATTGTGAACATTTTTTTGTAAAATGTTTTAATTGAGAAATATCTCCATGTTCACTATTTTGTGTACATATTATATTGTAAATGCATACAGTTTGTTCACGTGTTTGTACAATATACTGTATAATTCAACAGAGCTTTATCATTTTTAGCTTTTAAATTTTATTGAATCATTAAATTATATATATATTCAATACTACATTTGGAAATACATTTAAGCACTTAGTATTACATGTAATTTAAACATTGCATGTTATATAGAATTCTATACTTTTAAAATTTCGTGAGCTCTGTTTGAATATTTATATAGAAAATGGAAAATGTTGTTCCACGAAATGATTACTGTAACATTTTAAATTTACTAGGTGATCTTCCATCATATATAACTCGATTCCAGTGGGATCTGGCAAAATATCCTATCAAACAATCGCTGAGAAATATTGCTGATATTATCAGTAAACAAGTGGGTCAGATTGATGCAGACCTCAAAACAAAATCCACAACATATAATAATTTAAAAGGCAGTTTACAAAACCTTGAAAAGAAACAAACGTAAGATCATAACTAAATTCAGTGCAAATTCAGTGTTTTATATGTTTATGTCGTTATAGCTATTGGTCAATATATTTTCGAAATCTATTTAAATAGTAACTTTAAATAATTATCATTGTACAGAGGAAGTTTATTAACAAGAAACTTGGCAGATTTAGTAAGGAAGGAACATTTTATCTTGGATAGCGAATACTTAACGACGTTACTTGTCATTGTACCAAGGTATATCTATTTAATTTTTCGATACGGTATCCCGAATGTTATCGGTAACATCTAATAATGAATTTTGTTACATGAAAACTTCAGAACCAGCTTCCAGGAATGGCACAGTGGATATGAAAAATTAACGAATATGATAGTGCCGCGTAGTACACAACTTATTACTCAGGATGCTGAGTATGGTTTATTTACCGTCACTTTGTTCAAGAAAGTTACCGAAGAATTTAAATTACACGCCCGTGAAAAGAAGTTCATTGTTCGTGACTTTACATACAATGAAGAAGAATTAGCAGCAGGTAATAGCTGTTTTAATATATGCTTATAATTATAACATTAACTAAGGTATATATTATAGGGAAAAATGAGATTACGAAACTTGTAACTGATAAAAAGAAACAATTTGGACCTCTTGTACGTTGGCTAAAGGTTAATTTCAGCGAATGTTTCTGTGCATGGATTCATGTTAAAGCTTTGCGCGTATTTGTAGAATCCGTTCTAAGGTAATACCTTTTAATATCCGATGGTATATAATCTTCAAATATACATATATACATATATTGATTACATCAATAATTTAATAGGTATGGTTTACCTGTGAATTTTCAAGCAATTTTACTGCATCCACATAAAAAGTGTGCAAGGCGATTACGCGATGTTCTCAATCAGCTTTATGCTCACTTAGATTCTTCTGCTACAGCTGGTGCAGCTGCTCAAGCAAATCAAGACGTAAGTTATAATATATTATTATTACCATTATGAAGGTTCTTACTTTGTTTTTACTATGTACATTGATTTGTTTAAGCAGAGCGTGGATATACCAGGGTTAGGTTTCGGCCAAAACGACTATTTTCCATATGTGTATTATAAAATCAACGTAGACATGGTTGACAGTAAGGTTTAATTATTAAAAGTGAGCCTGTTCTCCTTCTATGTTTTAAATATATTTTCATTTACATAACATACTTCTGTAACTCCAGGTACTTAATACCAGGTACATACAAAGTGTACTTTTGTTGATTTTCAATATAATCATAATCATTGTTGGTTCACTTCCAAGAGAAGACCAAACATTTATCAAAAAATTGTATTTAAATAGTACATTGATATGCCTGGAGAGATGTATGAACTATGATATTAGCTCAATATAAACTATGCATAATAGATTGTGCAATCATTTGTATAAATTCCAACAAACATATTTGAATATACATATTACAGAAACTTCTTTTCTTTTTTTTTTAAGACTATGCTTAATTCAATAACAAATATTATTACAGTTATAAAAAGCATATATTCCTTGTAGCGACTACACATTATATTAATTTATTAACCTCAAAATTGGATACAGCACAACCTATTTTACATGGTATTACAAAAAGAAAAAAATGAGTATCGTGTCAGAATAGAAATTCTGCAATGTATAACTGTATTATTTTATGTATTACCTATAAAATTAAGAACATTGTGAATATTGTTATGAGAGGAAAAGCGCATCTTGTTATGAGAACAGAAAATCGTAACATTGAACGAATTAATGCTTTAACCGTCTTCATTCAAAAAGCCTTCATATTACATATGTTATGTGGCAACTAGTAAAATAAGTATTGTTTGAAAATTGTCTTATAAAAGATTATTTCATAAAACTCATTTCAAATTACTGTTTTAATGATGCACATTGAACTAGTACATATTAACAAGCGGAACCCGGGAAAGAGTTATGAAATTGGAAAACATTAGTTACATCTCGAAGTATTATTATTAACATTATTTTCAATAGTATACAAATAAAATAAAATTGAAGTATTACGTGTTAATTTGAAGGCCGCACAAAAACGATATGTAACAGTGAAGGATCACTGCAGTAAATGTTGAATGATTGAACAGGTTGTATTATAAATGCTTTGTGTATAGAAAGTAAACTATGCAATATTACTGTAAGTATCATTTAAATTCATTTCTGTGAAAATGATACTTTTGATTGATGGGCATAAATCGAATCGATGTTTAATTCTATTCATTTTCAATCTGTACATACGTTTTAGAAACAGAACGGGTTGCTGGTACAATATTATTATCCCTGATTTAATCAAATTATTTTAACTTATGAAAAGATAATTTACCCAGTTTATAACCTTTGTTTGAATAATCTTTGGTGCTTCAAAACGCAAGTGTACTCCAAAATGTAAATTATTGTATTATTGGCGATAAATTGTTAATAAAGAAACAAAATTTTATCGTCGTTAATTAAAATTTGTACAAAAATAGATTTTCCGATATGTTATATGATGAACATATTCTATACATTTAAAACGTTGTACGTATCATATTGATAATTCATTAAATGTATTATTTTATATACCATAAAATCAATTACAATATTATATTTTTATCACATTACTCTAAAGGTCCGATTGTAAAAACAGTACTTTAGTTATAGTGATGACAATACTAACCAAACTCAAAATAAATGAAATCTTACATGTGATCAAAGAACCAACCGTTACAGCTTGTAGATAAATTAAACAAAAATGATCATACAGCCAATTTGCTTTTATTAACTGTATTGATAAATAGTATTAGGTAATAAATGCCAAGTTTTTGTCATTATCTCATTTATTAAAAATAACAATAACATTCCCAAAACCATTGAGTAGAAAGTGTATAAATTAGAATTATTGGTATTAAAATGAAATTGTTATCTTGTTGATATTGTTCTAATGAAATATAAAAGTAATAAAATTTAAGAAGAAACATTACTACTTTGACATAAATTCTGAAACGAGAAAAAAATTCGCATTGAAATTAGTAATTTTTTTGTATCCATGTATATGTTACTGTATTCATATGTTACCTTCAAATCATCGATTTCATTATCCCAATTCTTTTCGCCTATGGTTTTGATTGCTTTTACAAGTAGATTCGTTACTTTATTGACATTTTGTTTAAACACTGCTACGACATCGGCTGCATGAACATTATCTTCACAGTCTCGCCAACAATCATAATCTGTTGCCATTGCTATGATTGCATATAAGAGTCCTGCTTCTTTTGCCAAATATACCTGGTTTAAAAGTTGATTTAAATATAAAATGCTACATTCTACTTTTTCCTAATTTATAATTGAAAGAAAAAAACACACCTCTGGACATGTAGTCATACCAATTAAATCTCCACCCCATAGCCGAAATGCATTACTTTCAGCTCTTGAAGAAAAACGAGGTCCTTCGATAACCATTATAGTTCCACCATTTCTTATTTCATATCCTAATTCGTTACCAACTTCGAATAATATATTTGATGTCTCTGGATTAAAAGCTGGTTCCATTGGCATATGGCATACACCTATAATATTACATTGTGTAATACCTACTATTGTAAAATTCATAATAAAATGATTTACCTGAATATTTGGATGAACTGCCATCATAAAATGTCACATGTCTTTTTATTGTTCTATCTATGAAACTATCTGGAACTACTAACTGCCCTCTACAGATGGATTCTTGTAAAGAGCCACATGCTGCTGATGCAAGTATGTGAGTACATCCAGCTAGTCGTAAAGCCTCAATGTTTGCACGATAATTTACTGTAGTGGGGCTTATCTTATGACCTGGTCCATGTCTGTGTTTATTAAGTATAGAAAATTTCTTTCTTCAATATTACTTTTAAAATAAAGAGAATAATTAAATGAGGAACTATAGATTAATTCACTTTTGTATATTAATAAATTTACCACCTGTTATTAGCATTATTATTTTTACTATTAATTTTGTTAAGATAATATTAATACTGAACAGAATACTACCTTGACAATAATACAACATTTACTCCATTAATAATTCCATGATAGAGATCACTAGAAGGTAATCCAAAGTCATTTTTGGCCTCTTCTCGAGTAGTTACTGTGCGAGAATTGAGAATTTGATTTTGGGGATCATCCAAACCAGAACCGCCAATTATACCGATCTGTAAATCGTAATTATATTAATTTATATGAAAACAGTAATTTTTTGAACGAAAACAGAATTGTCAGCCACCTGTTCGACGTACTACTACAATTATTTTTTTACGTAAAAACACTATCGTATTTGTTTTTATGCAATAAAATGTTACGTGTAAAATTTCGTAAAGTACATAAGAGTAATTCAAAAGTAATTTAGTTAATTATATAGCACATCGTTAAAATAAATTAAACAAATGTGATGTTTTTAAATTATATTAGGAAAATGATCTTACCTTGACTTTGTACTTAGTCATTTCAAAAGCAATTCAATGTTATTTAATTATTGGCAATTTAATACTTCCTGGTTTTGGTAGATACGTGTTATCAGTAGAAAATTTAATACTGTATCTGACTATATCACACTATATCACTTCGTAGAATCAAGTTAAACAAGCGCCATCTAGCATTCCATTATTAAATATTATAAGTGAGTATATTATTTTTTATAATTGATATAGGATTTTATATCAATTATAAAATACGTGCAATCTCTGTTTTGTCAAACAAATAATTAGAATAACTTTTAATTTACGTTTTATTATAGTAGAATTAGTTAAGCTTTGGCGTGGCATAGTAGCATTATAAGGAGGATGTGTAACTTAAATCAATAATTCCTTTGTCAAGTATAATTATTTAATTCATTTAATCAAAAAGAAGTTTATTAAGCCATTAAATTAAATGGTTCGGCTAATGATTCACATTCAAACAATATTAATCAACTTATACATAGACTGCTTAATAGTAACAAAAAATGAAAAAAATGTACAACTTCAAAGTTCTTCCGCATCTTCCAGACGTTTAATAACTTTTTTATATTCCTCTTCTAAACTTCTATATTCTTTCTCGAGTGTTTGCATACGTTGCTCTAATGTGGGTAATGTAATATTAGATCGTTTATCGATATTTTGCAATGCACATTCCAGTTTTCTTAAATCATTTTGTTCACGTCTATATGGAATATTCAGTCTCCTTTTTACATCTAATCTGTATTCACGATATTCTTGTTCGTTCGTTAAGTCTGTTGCGCGTAATCGCAAAATTTCATACACCCTACGAGCTTGTTTCTAAAAATAAAAGGTATTTCCTGTTGTATAAATATTTTTATATGTTTATTAATATAGAAGAAAAGAATATTATCGGTACCTTGTTGATCTTGAATTTTTCTCTCGCTTCTGCAGCCATTGCTTTATTAAAACCTTGGAGTAGACACTCGCGTGAGAAACTAGATAACGTGTTGCAGTTCGTTGCATCCACATAATCTCTTAGTCGTTGGAAAGTCACAGATGGGTCCTCAACTACAAAAATGATGATATTGCCTTACCAAAATGTACTAGATTTACTGAAACCAAATTGATCGATCAGGCCTCGGTTTTGGTTCGCTTTTCTCAAAAGCTAAACACTGATTAGGCATGATAACGTGATTGTTAGAAAGACGAGCTAATACACGTTAATTTACCTGTTATATCTTTGACTTGATTTCTTCCAATATATTCGCGATAAATAGCATTTAATAAATGAGCACCAAGACCCATATTTTGAAATGGCGGTAAAATTAAAACTTGAGCTATACGAGGTCTAGTATGATGTGGATACGCATAATACTGATACACAGTCGCATAACCAATAGTTGCATAACGAACAGAACCATCTGCTGTATGATATTTTTCGAACCTATGTAGATGGAAAGCGAACCGTTGAAGAGTACACATATAATTAGTAGACAACAAACGATAATAATTGCACTTACATATTGAAGTAATGCCATCGATCATCGTCTATATCTATGAAATTAGCGGCATCTATATACCAGAGAATAAATGTTTGTAGACGTTGGTGGAACTCTTTGAATCCTTTATAAGTCATATCTGCTTTATAAACTTCAAATTTTCTTGTACAGCCTTCATCTATATCATTTATAAATATTTATTAATTAATTACAACTTGTTATTATTGAGTTTTGATTATAAAAATAATAAATTACCATTAATGGAAAACGAATGTAATAACTCCCCATGAGGTCTGAATGCATCATCTTTCTTCAGGGATTTAATAAATGCATCTAAGCTTTCATGAACTTGCGGGGCAAGTTTCTCAGCAATTTTTGGCAACACTTCATCTGCTTCCACTCCATCATAAATCATTTTGTTTACTTTCTCTGAATAAGTCATACCTAAATAAGTTTCTAAGCAACCTGCCGAGTAGTATAGCTTCACTCTGAGATCCCGGTAACCAAATATAGATTCGCTAAGAAATAATATACATATGTACAGAAATACTCCCTTATTTATACAAGTAATAATATGTACTTCAATAACAAACCTGTCTCCGAATACTTGATGAGACATTTCTGGTTTAAATATAATTTCATCATTTTCTAGATCTTCTACAGTACGGACCATTTTAAATTCCAAAGCGTCATTGCTGCTTACAACTAAAGCTTTTAAGCGTGCCATAGCTGGATCTTCCATCTTACTGTAACAATAAAATTTATAACATACATTCGTCTATAACTGTAAATATAATAGTAGTTCATTTATTGCTAAATATATTTAATATTTTCTATATTAATATTACCAGTTACTATCACATTTTTATACAATAAAATTACAGCTTACAACATTTAATGATCACATTTATATTATTAAGAAAATACTTCAAATCATTTTATATTATTCTTGAAATTACACAAATTTGACCTTGATCAATGGAAACTGTGAACCAAATTTCATAGGTTATACAACGTGTTCAATACAATTTAATAATACGTTAAGTACGATATATTTAGAATCACAAATCGAATTGAATACAAATTATCTGGGCAACAATAAATATATTTTTTTATTTGGTCTTTTAAATTCACATTTCTTTTCATATTGCTGTCAGTCTTGCCTTTTGATGTCTTACAAATATGTATGTACATATATTGAAGTTTTTGTGCATTACACATGATAATATTACATTATTTTACCTTGTTTTTGTATCTGTGTATTATACGTTAAAATAAATATCACTTTACGTCCTTTTTTCTTTAAAAATATGACTATAAAACAACTTCGCGCCAAAAATAAGCGGTTATTCAAGCTATAGTTAGAATCCTTTTGAAGTTTAAGGATCTAATTGACTGAAACCTGTATCTGAATACTCGAAAGCCATTGGTTGCTTTCGAAAAGTAATCCTTTCAATACGCAGTACGATGCTTTCAAATTTGCAAAAGGTCAATGTTTTGTTTTGATCAATGTTGATTAGTTTTTTGTTTGCCTATCAACTACATACATCGAACAATTGAAACTGTTTGATAATTGATTGCTACTCAAATAGCAAATACAGATTTCAAAATACGTTTCACGTTACATTCGATACATTAATTAATTCGTATGAATATAAACATAAAACAGGAGAAAATATGTCAGCAGGGGAAGTAAAAAAATCGAAAGAAACATTGATATTTCACACATATCCTTTATGTAAGGTATGTACACGAGATCTGGTTAAAAATTATGTGTTTTGATACAATTCGATTTACAAGTAAAATTTCTACAGTACAGTGACATGAAAGAGGACATGAAACAGGAAGCTATGGAAATGTGTGTTACTGCAACGGAAAAATTTACAGATAATCATGAACTTGCAGCTCGTTCAATTAAAGATGGTTTAGATAAAAGATTCGGTGGACCATTTCATGTAGTCGTTGGTGAATCTTATGCTTGTGCAATCATATACCAAGAACAAACATTGCTATACATGTACAACGGCGGTAACACTGCCATTCTTGTATGGAGAACGATTGCAAGTTTTTGATTCGAAGTTTCAACATGTAATTTGATTTTTACAATTTCTGGATGTCTTAATGCAGCCCCGGCTGGCAACCTTCGATCTGGATCAACAATTAAAAACTGAACAGGAAGAAAATGTAATAAATTTACGATGTAGCTAGTGGTGTCATCTAGTGGTAACAGTGGGAACTATTTTCACGTGAAACTTAGCCGTTTTTCCATCGATGGCGCCACTAGTATATTAAAAAAATAATACATTGGCACAATCACATATGCGCTAATCATTTTATTACTTCATACACTTTATATTTAATTTTATTTCAAGTTAATGATAAGGAAAATGAAATGTACATATCTTCGAAAAATTAGTTCGGATTATTGACCGCTAGATGGCGATACATACATTTTTGTCTATAAATCGAGTCAGCATACTTATATATTAATGCAAAATTAAATTGTTTTGCAATAGTTATTTGATAATCTAACACAAATCTAACTTATTTTATCTGAAGATCTGAAGTTAAATTATCTGTGTTCAACTTCTGCGTTGTTTTTACAATTTTGTTGAAATGGTAAGAATAAATCGAAAATTTATTTTTAAGATCTATAACCGATACTACATAAACATTTATAATAATATATTGTTCACGTTTATCCATTTTTCATTGAGTTTAAAATGTTTCATGATCCGCAATTAAACATAAAATACCAAAGATTCGTGAATATACTAGCACATGTATTGGAAATATCCAATTACTTATTTACTGGATAGCTTTATTCTTATGTTATGTGTTACAATACACGTAAATCGAGACAATTCTTGGGTATGTATACTAGCTTTTGATTTTATTTCTTGTAGGCTAGTACGCTTGTTGCAGCAGGCATAGGCCTAGCTGCAGTGGGTTTTACTGGACGTTATATACTTAGAAGAATGCCAACTATTTCTCAAAAGATGTCAGAGGCATTTAAAAATATGCCAAAATTAGATTCACAAGTAAGTTAGGTTAAATATAAAATTTGAAGGCAGACATAGCAGTATATATAACGAGGTATATGGTTATAGACATTGGCAAATAACAAGTATTACAAAGGTGGATTTGAAGCTAAAATGTCTCGACGTGAAGCTAGTTTAATATTGGGTGTATCTCCAACTGCAAGCAAAGCAAAAGTAAAAGAACACTTTAAAAAAGTAATGGTTGTAAATCATCCAGATCGAGGAGGATCTCCATACATTGCAGCAAAAATTAACGAAGCAAAGGATTTACTTGAAAAATAACCCAAATACACGTAGTTAAATGAAGGACTAGACATAATAATTTGTATCACATCTACATTTATTAATTTAATTCTAGCAAAAAAAATTTAATGTACATATCTAATAACATAATAAGTAGATCTTATATTTTATTTAACTTATAATAAAATTATCTGTAAATAAATAAACTGCTGGTTATTTTAATTGCAATACTGTATATTTGAGCTAAAAACAATAGTAATAAAGATACCTATACGAATTTAATATAACCAATATATTACAATCTTATGGAATACATGATAAAACTAGTATTTAAAATATTTGTTCATTTTTACAAATAATAGATGTATAAAGAACGGCATAAATCAATAATACGAATATCATTGGTATATTGTCTTATCTTTCCATGCTAACTTTATATTTACAGAAACATTGTAGACATAATATTATGATACAATCTTACACAGCATGCTTTTTTTGTAAGAATTACAAAAAAACAATATATTGACTAGAATATTTCGGTGGACAATGAGCGAACTCCTTCTTAGTACTATCGTCCTAGTTTACTTTCTTTTTGTTCTATGCGTTGTCGTGAAATCTTTTTTCGTAATTTTAACACTGTACTTCCAGGCAGTGATCCGGGTACTTTAAATATACTCTAATAAAAAGGACGTATCTTGTAACGATATTTTTAATTTTTTCAAAAACGAAGTATTATACTTCAAAAAGTAAATTATATTTACCTGCATAAAATCGTGACATTTTAACACAATACTGTCCTTTGTTATTTCTTTAAAGCATTCAGCTAATGTCGTGAAATTCTGACATGCAAGCAAGTTGGATTTGTTCCTTTTTATCAGAGTCAATGCAACACGAAATATTATTTTACTGCCTTCATAAAACAGACAGTCCCATATACGCAGCGTAGTCTGCCAAGTTGGAAATATTTTATTCAGTACTTCTATAGTTTATGGCAATCCAAAATGGAATTCGATTATTAATACAAAATGTTAAACTAACAAATGAATTTTTCAACTCTGTACACACTATATGTATAACAATGTTTAAAAAGATTAAAACATTAAATTTATACGAGTTTTAATTCAAATAGTATATATGATTAACTATACCTCAATTGGTAAAACCTCTGCAAATAAACAAACAAACCATTTTGTTGTAATAACAGCCCAAGGTAGGCCTATGTTTGTAACATGTTCATAAATATCTGGCATCTTTATCCTAAAATAGTCATAAAAATAATATATTTATTAATTGTTTTAAAAATAACAATAAAGATTTGAGACATTTACTTGACTAATTCTGCAAGCACGTCAATATCTGTAATCAAGCCATCCATGGTGGGTGTATAATAATCAGGTAAAATTGTTTCTATTAGAACTTTTAATAACCAAAAAGCTGTTTCTTCGTTTTTTGTAACAAGCAATAATAGACCTGCTATATAATTTAAGCCCTAAAGGAAATTCAAATATCTTTGTAAAATCTAGTTGTATATTTTATAACATTTATGTTTTAGATATATCACACACATTCTATAATAGATTTTGAAATACTTACTTGACAATATCCTACTGTTTTATTTTGATGAGCAAAGGCTAATAGAATATTATACAACTGATGCTGCTGGTTTTCCGTATTATTGAAAAAGATATTGTCAGGAAAAGTTCTTGGTAGATCAGTTTTAATGATATCTGCAACTTCTTTATTATGTGGGGATTGTAATAATTTTTGGTAAAGATCTGGGGATGCATTTTTCATATCTTCTCCTCCACTGACAGTAAGCCAAACCTTTGAAAGTAAAATTATTAACACAAAGTTTATCAATAAAAATTTTTAAATTTTATGCTTACCAATCCTCTATGTTCTCCTGGTATACCTTTACGAACATATCTCTTTATTGTAATACTGCGTTGTAATGACTTTCCTTCGCCGATAATATCAGCCCATTTCTTTGCTCTTTTAGCAAGTACTTTGAGGTACTCTGAGATAAAATCTTCATAAGTTTCATAGTCAAAATCATGTGGTCTTTCAAATCCATACTCGTCCACATTGCTAACAATCAAGTTAAATGGCATAAAATTACTAATTATATTAGCATCTCTATACGATATTTTTTAAATTTCGAAAATAAGTAAGAATTTAAATATAAAAAAACAGATTAATATAAGAAAATTTTACACAAAAGTAATAGAGGTTTTGTTTTCTAATAGTAAGTACAAAATAATTTTTTTTTTTAAACACAACCAAAAAAATCACCCTATTCGATCATTATTTACATACTTCATTTCTAATATATTATTAAAACTGATACTTATAGACACATAACCTAATTGAAATTGAAACAAAAGCGGGAAGATATTTACTTGTATAATTTATGCATATTAACTATATTGTTTATAGCTTTAATATATATTTGTGAAACAAGGGAAAGATCGTAGTGTTATCAGAAAATAACGCGAAATCTTTTATGCTCACCTGAAACATGAACTTGCCATACCCCACGCGAGACGATGCTGACATATAATCTCCGCTGTATATAGGGTGTTCAGCATAGCTTTTTCGAAGTTAATATTATTTTTCATAATCACCGTCATAATATTTTATCTAATACTGCTGATGTATCATAGTAGCGATTATGTGTCTCTTATCTGTTTTTGGATTCAATTTCATCCACTAAATCAACAATTTATATATATGTAATTGTGTATTAGATGGAATCAGCAGACTAGGATCAAATACTGTAGTAAAATCAATGTTTTACAACAAGCATTGTTAGATCTTTGATTACAAAAATCTATAATCACATTTTATCTATTAAACATTTTTATGGATAAAATTCTATCCATGTACATGATTTGAACTGTATTTAAATGATAGACAATTGTGAATCAATAAATTAGAAAGCTATATAATAAATGTAATGTAATTTGAAGACTAATGTAAAAAAGATGTCGATTTTTAAACAGCCAAAATATCGATTTTTTTATTGGCAATAGTGTATAATCGAGAAAACTAATCGATATTAGCAAATATCAGAGTTACTAGAATTTGCGCAGACGTAGTAATCTGACAGAAATTTTTATCAGCTCCGTATAATTTTTAATGTAACAATAAATATGTATAAATGATACATTTATCACCTATTGATCGTTACGTTGAAGTCAAAGTACATTATTATATTTAGATATTCAAAAAATTATATGAACACATCTGCGTACGGTACTGAGCGCACGTGTTACTTGCATATGATGCTGGTGACGCATGTGCAAGAAATCCTTTTCAAGGGACAAATTCCTCAATCTGGCAAGAGTGGTCGATACTCGATATTACGGTACCACATGGTAACGGAGGTAAAATGGCGTTGCCTGTGCCTTGTGTCGCTGGTAAGTATTTTCATATTGTTTTTATAAGTATTTTGCATGATTCGAAATCGAATTTTGACCAGTGTTTTATTTATGAATAATATACGAATCTATAAAATGTGTAGCTATTTATAATACGGTTCCAAGGTTCATGATACACCGTTATCGACTACATCAAAAATATGTCATGTGGCACCGTATAACTAATATATATTTATAAAAGAACGAATTTATTACATTGCAATATCATAAATACGAATGAGCATGGTTTCTTAAATAAAAACGTCTACTCTATATTTTTTTCGAAATGTTGGGGAACTTTCTAAATAAATTTTACTATACTTGAAATTTGTTTTTAAACATTTTTAAGAAGATCAAGGAAAACTAATAAAGTATAAACTTAATTTTTATAGTGAGAGGTACAATTGGAGTCAGCTTAGGACAAGGGCCACCATCGTACGAAGCAGTTAAATCATTTCCTAAGGATGATAGCAAGACATGCAAAGCGATGGCTTTTAGCCCAGAGGGAAGATTTTTTGCATGGATCAATGGGACGTCTGCCAAGGTTTTACATTGTGATACATGGAAAGTAGCTGCAGAAATAAAAAGGCCAAAAATTTCTGCAATTCACTTTTCCACTCAAGGCACATATTTTATGACATGGGAACCATTCATTGGTAATCATTTCATTTTATATCCTTTAAATTCTTATTTCTTATAATACTATTATAAGAAAATAAATAAATTTATTAAGAGCTACATGCAGTTTTAGTAGAATGTTACGTAAATGAATAACCACTTGTCAGAACATGGTTTTTAATTGTAGTAACATTACTTACAGTATCATTGTATTGCATGTTACAGCGACACAAGCCAATCCTCAAGGGGCACCAAATCTTCACATATGGAAATCTGAAAGTGGAGAACTAGTGAAAAGTTTCATACAGAAGAAACAAATAGATTGGTAAAGTATTATTTGACCAGTTATTACATTAGTTACAAATTGAAAGTCATTTTTAATTGTGCAATAAACTTGGTAAATATCTTATTGCAAGATCATTTCTTTTCTGATCTTTTGCACGATTAATAATTAATCATTAGTCAATTTTCCATTTGTGTAAGATAAATTTTACAAGATATACTTATACAAGTATTTTATGAATTTTGTTTAGTATGTAGCTATATTTATGTCTTGTCTATTCAGGCAGCCCCAATGGTCAAGTAATGAAAAACTCTGTGGGATGTTAGTTGGTGCAGATGTCATTTTATATGAGGATGTCGATTTTTCAAAAGCTACTCACAAAATAAATGTAGCCAAAGTTGCTAACTTTAGTATATCACCCAATAATGCTTCATATTATATTCTCTGTTACATGCCTGGTAATTACTATTTGTGTCATTTAATCTTAAATAATGTGTCAAGGTACTTACATGTGGAGAGTATATCATTTTCGTTAGAGAGCTATTTAATAAAAAAATAGTTTTTATTAAATGTTGAATTTACCATGAAATATATGGTTAAATAGTAGCGCAATCTATTGTATACGAGTGCTTCCTGTGCCATTGTTCATTGAAATATGTAAATTATAAAGAATTTGATACTAGTATAGTTCAATTGTAGCTGAGATAAAAATTGGCATATTTTATGAAGTACTTTTTTATTTCAGTTTCTCTCATTATGAAGCAAATATGCGTGGCAAGCATGTAATGCACAGGTGGATTGAAGATTATAAGATAATTATATCTATAGAACACTTTCATATTGTAAAGAAATACGACAGAGTATTAATACATAACAGTATTTTGCAAAATAAACAAATGTGAATATATAATCAGGATCAATAGTAATGGGAAAAAATTTCCTGATTATTGCATGCACAATTTCATATATAAGTACATTAATAGAATCATAGGAATCAAAAGAATATTTAACAGGTAATTATAAATAAAATTATATTCAAATCATTAATGAACCTAATATATCGTAGACTTTGAATTAATATGACGAATAATATGATTGCTATATTATTATATAAAACATTGTAAAATAAGTACTCTCCACATTAAATACCAAATATTAAAATTGTGTAATTATACATACTATAATAGTATTGTAACTATAAGTATCGAATATTTTTTTGTAATTCACGTTGTTACACAATAGGAAAATCTGGTCAACCATCATTTGGCAGACTATTCCAATATCCGAAATTCGAATCTACACAGGCGTTGGCAAATAAGAGTTTCTTCCAGGTATTGGATTGTTCTTATACAATATATACACATATATACATATGTATTTTAAAATCAAACAATTTCTCTTCAGGCAGATAAAGTAAATATTTACTGGAATAATCTCGGAACAAATGCTTTATTAATGACGAGTACAGAGGTCGATAAAGCTTCATATTATGGAAAACAGACTTTGCACTATCTTAGTACAAAAGGAGAAACTGCTTTGGTTATGCTTAGTGAGTAATAATTTATTGATTTTAGGTATTTATAAATCAGCTCACTTTATTCTTCGTAAGTAAATATAATTAAAACAGAGAAATTCCGAATTCCATTTTTCTATATTAGACAAGGAAGGTCCTATACATGCAGTGGAGTGGTCACCGAAAAATACTGAATTTTGTGTTCTATATGGTTTCATGCCAGCCAAAGCCACATTATTTAATCTTAAGTGTGAATCGGTATTCGAGTTTGGAGCACTGCATCGAAACAGCATTTACTATAATCCTCAAGGGAATAATATCCTTTAACTGCTTTAAGATATTATTTACAATTTATTTATTGAATTGAAATGTTCTTTAAATATTATATATTATACGTAATTAATTTCCTTAACCACTTTTCTACTTTTGATATTGACTGGGTTCGGTAACCTTTCCGGCGGTATCGAACTGTGGGATGTTGGCAAGAGAAAATTAATTGCTAAAACTGAAGCACCCGATACTACGCTTCTTCAGTGGTCTCCGGACGGAAAACATTTTATGACCGCAACTACAGCACCCAGACTTCGAATGAGTAATGGGTAAGTAACATTATTAGTTAAATAAAAGTTAATACCTATTTGTAATAACAAATTTATTGTGAAGATTTAAAATCTGGCATTACACTGGAACATTATTATACGAGCGACCATGGAATGAACAAGAAGAACTTTGGGAAGTACTTTGGCAACCTTTCCCACCAAATACATTTCCAGAGAAAGCGATCAGTTACAAAGCTGTCGAAGGTATCGCTTCTAGCCAACCACAAGGTAATTCCAAGATATATAATAAAGTAATAAAATCGCTACATTGATTAATAAAAAAATATACAATTATCGTATGATATATCATTTTCTTTGTCTTACTTGCAGCATCAAAACAAGCATATCGGCCACCTTTTGTGAGAGGGAGGGAATCTATATCCTTTAAATTATGCGATGATGACGAATTAGGAATTAAGAAAACAACAGACGGTAGGCAACATTTTCAAAAAATGTGTAAACACATTAGTACATGATATATAACATGTTACGCGTACATTGCGTTATATTAATTATAGCTAAAGGTACAGCGAAAACAAAGAAAAAAACTAAGAAAGTTAAGAAGGAATCGGAAGCTTCTGCATCTTCCCAGACTCATTATAGTACCTCAAACACAAATGGACAAGTTCCTACAACCACAAGAAGTCAAAACTTGACTGCTGCAAATGTTACTGAATGCGATGATTTAGAGAGGAGTAAGAAAATTAAAAGAATTAAAGCTGTAAGAATTTTAAATATACTGAGATTGTAGATAAACTCTAGAACCCTTTATATATGTGTATATTTTTTTTCTTTTTCTTTTCAGAAATTAGAGCAGATTTCAAAATTGAAGGAGCAGTTAAGAGCAGGGAAATCATTAGAAATCAATCAACTGGACAAGATTAAAAAAGAAGCTGACTTACTAAAGGAAGTCGAAGAGCTTACTTTATGATGAACATTTTAAATTGCTGATGTATACGGTTAAGAAAAAAAAAGTCTGAATGTTTCTCCTGAGAATGAAAAATGATCTCGGCCCAGCATTTACAGTACCGTACGTACGGAAATTACGTTTGGCTGTAATTAAAATTTTAATTCTACTGAGAGATAGTAGGAACAAACTAAATTTTGGAAGTGGATTAACCAGGTTTTCACATTACTAAGGTTGTTAGAATTTAAGATACAATCATACATTTCGTTTGCGAGCGATGATAAAAGGATTAAAATGGTCCATCGCACCTCTTTAATAATTAAGGAATATCGATTTTTTTCTTTTGAATGAGAAAGAAAAATGGAGTGATCGTAAAATTTAATACACACAAAAATGAGTTCCTGGAGGCAAATGCTATCACTTAAATTCTCATGTTTGTAAATTGTGTACTATTTTCTTATCTTCATATAATCTCCATGAACATTTAATGATAGCGAGATATAGACATTATTCTGTAATTTACTTGTTACTAAAGTCACGAGTATCTTACCAATCATTTTGATAATATGTTTCGTTCTTATATACAGTGTTTTTTGTTTATCGTGTCCTGCATTGTGTTATGAATTGATATTTTATGTTTTTCTTGCTATGAAGGATTATAAGACTGGTCAAATGAAGTAGATTTACTTAGTCCGGTTTATTAATAATTAAAAAGAACTTCCAAAACAAAGTACATACCAACCATTGTCCCATTGAATTAGAGAAACCCTTGAATAATAATAAAGGAAATTTAGATTTTTGAATTAGTTCATTTTTTATGTACCATTATTAAAATAAAAGTTCAAAGTTACCCTTTTCTGTTTTTCAATTTGTTCTACGAACATGTAATGTGTAATAAGAACAACTGTTTTTATTTTACATGTACTACTCTCAGAAGAATTTTTTAAGTTGATTAGAGCGAATGAAATTGTACTATGTGAATTGTACAATACAAATCAAGAGAGAAATATATTCTTTACCTTATTCTTATTAGTTTTGACACTTTAATTACAAAATTTAAATGATACTATTTGTTTAAGAGAAACTACATTCGCCAATGTTGTGTACAGTTTCATTAAATTTTATGGAAATAAATTACTAAAAAGAAATTGTTATCGATGTACTGTATTACTTTTCATTTGAATCTTCGATGTAACGTGTCCTTTCATGATAAAGTACTAAAATATAATAAAATATAAACTACCGTTTTAAGGAAACGATAAGAAGTTTAAGAAGTAAGTATGATCACAATTGAATAATCGAGGAAAGAGAAGCATCGTGAAGATAGTAGTGGGTACGGCGGTCGTTTTAACTCGAGGGTCGAGGGACGATCGTAGCGCCGTAACACAACCGTGTTTACAGATTCGCCAGTGAGTTCCATCAAGTTCCATAACGTCACGTCAAAAAGTGCAACAAATATTTCTACCATCGTTTACTATGTAAAGGTGCGTTTTTCCTTGTTGAGAAGTTTCACAGGTGAATTAGTGATAAGAAGAACGGTCTGTGACACTGGGAAACGTTATCCGATCGGTATTTAAACGGGAGCAGAAGATTTAAAAGGTTTTTCTTAATACGGCAGTGCTAATCGTTAGGATGGTCGCCATTTTGTCCGGAGGTGGCCCGGTTGAGTGAACGGGGCGAAAATAGTTGCTCCCAGAACACCGTGGATCGTTGAAATTACATAGATACCGGTTGACTGGGATTGTTTTAGCAAAATCTTGTTAACGAAAGAAATCTAACGCGAGAGAAAGAATCGTGCGCGTATGTATAATACGTGATTACGTTTCCGTCGGCGGTCCGTCGTTGGTCCCTTTGTGAGCACGCCGTAGACGTTATTTTCGCGCAATTTCGGGACGATCTCTCGCGATATCTTTTGCTTGATGATGGTGTTTCATCGACAGAGAGTTAGCCGGTTCGGTTTGCTTTCTGGCTCAAATTTTTGACGGTTGACAGCTCTCGGTACGTGTTCGACGGTACACCCGTGAAATAAAAAGAGCTAGGCGAAAGAAGGAGAGCCGGGAATGAGAGGGAGCGAAACGGAGGAATAATTCGCGACATGACATCGTACCTTTCGTGCTTCGCGAAATTCTCCCCAAAAAGAATAGGATAGAATTCTCTTTGAACGCGATTATCGGTGTTAGTTCCTCGTACGGTCGAGTGACACCATTATAGTTTCACGAAAGAATCGTTTCTCGATTGGCCCGAACACAAACGATGCGAAATTCGTCGGTTGAAACCTTAGCAAGATCATGCTGTCATGCGATTCACCGAACGTGCGACACGTCCCTCGTTATCTGTATTTTTTCTTAGACCTCGTTGACCCGTAACTACTATGTACTGAATTTTTGACGTTTCTACTAAACGAACACGAATGATGTAAAAAAAGAAACTGTATAGCATCTCGTTTTAATACTGTTTCTTTTGTCAAAAAGTTTACACAGACATACAGAGATAACAGTGCATATCAAATTTAGTTGTCATTCGATGTTCTACACATGTCCTTTTTGCACATAGAATGTGTGCTGTATTTCTAACACTTTTGCATAGTACTTCCAGGTTTCAAATTCGTTTTCTGAAGTTTAACTGTGTTTCCTGGGAAAGCAGACAAAAATTGATTTCCTATATATGTATGTAGTAATTTCATAAACTAAAATAAAATTTAAGGAAATAATGGAAAATTAGAAGCATTTTATATAAAACATTCTTAAAGCATCGTCGAGTAATGTCGAGAAAACTTAATGTTATATGAAATTTTGTTATTCTGTTTCAGATAATGTAGGTATAGTTTATTCAAACAAGGCCTTTAGGGTATAATTATATTTAATGTCAGTGAATGAGTTGAATGATTCTTATTGGTGGTGCGATTATTGGACCAAGAGGTATTGAGATAATTGGAATATAGCAAGGAGCACGCAAAATGACGATTGCCACAAGAGGCCAAGGAGTAGGCATAGACCCTCCTGACAGCCAACAAAGTACACAGGTACATAGGAGTAATATAGTTTTTATATTAGTTCATACATTTAATATTTGTAATCATTTTTACACAAATTAAATTTATATTTATAATTAACATGGATCATATAATAGATGCATAGCCCACCGGGTCCGCAACAATTGGCTGACACAATGTCAGGACTTCAACTCACAGAGAATGTGGTACAAACTGAATGCACCAATGATACCTTAACTTCGATAGAGGATAGTAATCAACTCCAGGGAGAGCCTGATTTTCCCATAGCAAAACTCAACATTCTTCATGAAAAAATATCTAGTCCACGCTGGGTTGTACCAGTTCTGCCAGAACAAGAGTTAGAGTGCCTGCTGCAAGCCAGTATTGATCTTTGTAAAAAAGGTTGTTACATATATGTATATATATATATATATATAATGAGTAATTTTCATGGATGTCTTTGAGTAAACAATGTTAATTTTGTACATAACTCTCTGTAGGAATTGATGTACAAAGTGAAGCATGTCAGCGCTTTTTTCGAGAGGGACTCACAATTTCTTTTACCAAAATATTGACTGACGATGCAGTAAGTAGTTGGAAACTGAATATTCAAAACTGTATTAATGCAAACTGTGAACGGTTAGTGGAACTATGTGTCCTGAAACTGGACGAGGACTGGTTTCCTCTTCTTGATTTACTGGCGATGGTTTTTAATCCTCTTAATAAGTGAGTTATATTTATGTTATATAAATATTTTCATATGCAAGCCGAAAGGTTTCATTTGAGTGTCAATTTCTAATGTTCTTTTTCAGATTTCACACATTTAATGCTCCAAGACCTTCGGAATCTGTTCCCCCTAGCAGTGATATTCCCGATGAAGAACTTTATGCACGTCCACCATCCGATTCAAGAAGCCCTCGTGGTTGGCTTGTCGACCTCATAAATAGGTAAACGAATCGTGATGTTCTCCTTATGATTTTGCGATTTGTATTCAGATCTTAATGTTTCTCGTTTTACAGGTTTGGAAGTCTTAATGGATTTGAAATTCTGCTCTCTAGATTTCAGAGCGGCCGAAATTTAACAGTACCAGTTATTTATGCTTTAATCAGACCTTTCGGTTTGTGTTCCGAACTACTTACTGTACACACAATAGTTAAATATCTCATGCCTATTGTGGTAAGCATCTTATGTTTTGCTTCAATTGTTAATACATTGAATATATTGTTTTGTAACACATTTGTTCATGTACAGGAAATGGTGCCTGTAATTTTGAATAATTTGACTGATGAAGAATTAAAGAAGGAGGCAAAAAATGAATCAAAAAACGATGCGATATCAGCCATAATCAAAAGCGCGAAACGCTTAGTGTCGCGAGTACCACAACAAAACGAGATGATTAAAAATTTGGAAATTCTGAGACTGAAAATGATATTGAGACTTTTGCAAATTTCTTCGTTCAATGGGAAAATGAATGCTTTGAATGAAGTAAATAAAGTAATTACCACCGTTAGTTTTTATTATAACCGGAATGCGATTACCGAAGAAGAAGAAGAATGGCTTACCGCGGAACGTATGGCTGTAAGTTAAACTTGGGAAATTAAATTAGACTTAAATAGAAGATTATATTTGTTTGCTCTACATTATTTAACCGTGTAAATATTTTTCATGTCATTCTGTTTATCTAGAAATGGATAAAAGAAAACGGAGTATTAGAAATTGTCTTGAGAGATTCGTTGCATCAGCCTCAGTACGTTGAGAAGTTGGAAAAAATTTTACGCTTTATTATAAAGGAACGCGCACTGACTTTAGAAGATTTAGACGCTGTTTGGGCGGCACAAGCTGGAAAACATGAAGCAATTGTGAAAAATGTTCATGATTTACTAGCCAAACTCGCTTGGGATTTTAGCCCTGAACAACTTGATCATCTTTTTGAATGTTTTCAGGTATTTTATATTTCTTTTGAATATATAGTTATTTTTATTGACATAATTATTATAACTTAATTAAGATTTTCCTCATTCCAGATGAGTTGGAAGACTGCTAATAAGAAACAAAGAGAAAAGTTATTAGAATTAATCAGAAGATTAGCGGAAGATGATAAGGATGGTGTGATGGCACATAAGGTTTTGTAATTTTGTATAATATAATTTATAGTTTTATTTAAATTTAATCGTAAAATTTAAAATTAGGTTTTAACTCTCTTTTGGAACTTGGCTCATTCCGATGAGGTGCCTACAGAGATTATGGATCAAGCACTAAATGCTCATGTAAAAATTCTTGATTATTCTTGTTCGCAAGAAAGAGATGCTCAAAAGACAATTTGGCTAGACAAATGTGTGGAAGAATTGAAGAGTGGCGATAAGTGGGCTCTACCCGCCTTAAAACAAATTCGAGAAATATGTTGCTTGTACGAACCAAATCCTAACATAGTAGGTCATGGTCCTCGGGGTCACCATTTACATTTTAGGTATGTACATTTCAAGTTGGATAATTCCGTTTCAGGACCGAAGATACTTGCTTTCTTCTATATTGTATTTTACTTCTTGTTTTTGTATTACTTAGGCAAGATGTTATAGAACGACTTCAAGCAGAACACTCGATAGTAATTCTTGTAACTAACAGTTTAACAAACTATATGAACAAAACGCGACAATTGGTCAAAGAAAATCCGGACATTGATGCGAATACTTACATGCCCGATAGTCGCTACAACCACATTATGCAAGTGCAAGAAAGGCTTAATTTTCTTCGTTTTTTATTAAAAGTATGTCACGATTTATCTATTTGCCTATTATTTATATAAAAGTACTCGGCATTGGTAGTAACAGAGTGCTGACCTGCGAATTTTTATAATCGATTTATGTATATTTTCCATCAGGATGGTCAACTATGGTTATGCGAGGATCAAGCTGAACAAATTTGGCAGTGTTTAGCAGAACAGGGTGTGTTTGTGTCCGATCGTGAAGCTTGCTTTAAGTGGTTCTCAAAATTAATGGGAGACGAACCGGATCTTGATCCAGCAATAAATAAAGATTTTTTCCAAAAAAATATACTGCAACTGGATCCAACATTACTTACGGAAAGCGGTATTAAATGTTACGAGAGATTTTTCAAAGCCGTTAATTCTAAAGAGGGGAAATTGAAACTAAAAAGAAGAACGTTCTTCATGGACGACGTTGACCTCATTGGCACAGATTATTTGTGGCGAGTGAGTAAAATCATAATATTAATTAAATCATTTTGAGTATAATAATATCATTTATTATCTCGCTCGTGTATTTATTTATTCAGGTGGTAACGAATAGCCCCGAGGAAATTGCAAATCGAGCTATAGAACTATTAAAGGAAGTAAATACTAATTTAGGACCACGACTTCACTCTTCGGTTCTAGCTTTTCATGTAACATACATAGGGGAATGCATGGATAGATTGAAAGCACATTACGACACTGTATCTATCTTAAGTAAAGTGTACCTTGAAGGAAAAGAGGAACGCGAGGAACAAATGTCGAATAAAATTAAAGTGGAAGCCATGAAAATGTGCCGTGTCATGAAGGTGTTACAAGAATATATAAACGAGTGCGATTCAACATTTCCAGTAGAACGAAGAATATTGCCATTACATAGGTATATATAATCACCATTTTAAGCGTATGTTAATTGCAAAATAATTCGAATGTTCCTTACCTAACTTATAGTATAACGAAAACGACGTATCGTGTTTGATTACAGAGCAGCTCGTGGGAAGCATCTGTCTCTTACCATTCGTTTCGCAAATCCTGGTCGTAATGTAGATGACATAGATGTATTTACACACAGTAATGATACTTTGGGATCGTTGAGACGACAGATACTACGCCGAATTAAAGCAAACGGATCGAATGTTAAACTTGATTTATTTCTTAATGGAGAAACCTTGGAGCCCGCGGACGACAGGAAGCTTCTTTCCCAAGCTCCGTTAAGAGATAAAATGGTTTGTATTAATAATATATTGTCACTTTTAAGGTATAATAATATTCAAATAAATAACTTCTCGTCCAGCTATTGTCTGTAAAACTGAGTCAAGTAAACAGTAACATGCCAAGTTCGCCAGATAGCAGTTCGGATAGCTCTACCAGTTCTCCACATCATCCATATGATGGTCCAAACGTAGAGGCAGAAAATAGCTTACCTGGTGTGGTATGTTAATTTCTTTTTATACGCGAAGAAATAATGTTTTAATTTTACTGGTCATTATACATTTTGAATTAATTTTCGAATGTTTTATTTAAATATTTGCTTCATCATCTTTATACGAACTTGAAGGGTTTACAACATTTTTGAACCTGTAACTTTATGTTTTTATAGGTCATATCGCAAAGATCGCAATACGCTACGTTTTTCTTTCAATTGTCAGATCTTGGATGTACACTTCAACACGCGCAATTACGCGATGGTGCACGAAATCTGTTACAATTGGTGCCACCAGATACACTCACTGTATCACGATTGCAGTGGTTATTCGGTCACTGTAAGGACGACGACACTTTAGATAATGCTCTTTGTAATGAACAAAATACCACAGTAGATTCTTTATTTTTTACTGCAAGTCCTAGCCAAGTTTTATACAATTTAGAGGTTAGAATTTTTACCATCTCTTAACTATCAATTGTCATGCTCTTGAAAACGAGCTCTTGTAACTGATCTCTATGTTTCAGGTTTTATATAGTTTGTTAATGCCAGCTCTGGACCCGATGTCTGAAAGAGCATTCGAGTTTCAGTGCAATTTCATTAAGAGCGGTGAGGCTGGCGTTATCCTCGAAATGTTAACTAAAAACAAGTTTTTACCAAATGCCGATGAAACCACGAAACGAGCAGCCTATTTAACAGTGTTGAAATTGTGCAAACTTTTGCTAACGGTAGTGGGTAACGTGATGGCCTGCGTAATGGACGAAGTGCAGCAAGCTGGAATTTCAGAGAATCATGATAATCATGCTCATAACAATCGAAGTCCTGTGGCGGTTCTGAAACAGGCATTGCAAAGTGTCCCTAATCAGAGCACCGAGTACATGTTGAGAAGCGTAGCAGCAAAGTTAGCCCAACACTTAGCGCGTCGGATGTTGTGTGGGGGAACGGAATCTGACAAATGTCGGCAGCTTTTTATGCAAGCCCTATCCTGGGAGCTACCGGACGTAGCAACCATTCGTGCCATAATTAGGCTAGCATGGGCAGCATCCACGGGTAATCTGAACAATATAAACGCATCCGTCGAGATGCTTCATACGCTGCACGAAACGAACGAAAAGGAAGCGTTCAATAATCCGGACAATAATGACGTTCTGGTATGCAAAGAGGCATTAGAAGTTCTGACGATTGCCTTGGTACTGAATCCAACAGCGCTAGAGTCTTTACCAAGAGACAAAATGTGGCACACGTTTCTGATTGATCTTGTGTTACTGAGTACATCGAGGGTGGTCAGAATGGCTGCAGCAGAACAATTTTTTCTTATATCGACGTGGTACAGTAGTGGTCATCAGCCGTTATTATTCGC
The DNA here is from genome assembly GCF_026283585.1 of Hylaeus volcanicus. NCBI lineage: Eukaryota > Metazoa > Arthropoda > Insecta > Hymenoptera > Colletidae > Hylaeus > Hylaeus volcanicus. The sequence continues at coordinate 21,992,381 of NC_071982.1, read as the reverse complement.
GATAACGTTGCTTTTCTCCGTTTTAAACACCACCGTCATGGAACACGCGAAACAGAGCCACGAGTACTTTCAGCTATTGTGCAGGTTACTAAATTTCGCTCACATGTCGGGATGCCCTCTCTTGACGGCCGAAACGTTACTGAATATCGAGATAGCGTGGCTGAAGAAGGTCCGAGATAACGTCAAAGAAACTGGTGAGAGTCAAATCGACGAAGCTGTTCTTGAAGGTCACCTTGGTCTCACTAAAGAATTACTGGCGTTCTTACCGCCGAACAAGAAATACGAACTAGGTTCAGACGAAAAACACGGCGCAAATTTAATCAAAGAATTGGTCGAGGATTTCGTATTCCCTGCATCGCGTCTCATGTTGCAACTTCGTAGTACTGGGGAGTTGAGTGCCACGCAAGCGAGTCCAGTGTGCACAACGCCTCAGTCGACCAGTGCTGCGTTCGATTTACTCGTAGGTCTTTGTATAGGCTGTGTACCTAATATGAAACTTCTAGTCATAATGCTCACCGACATGTTCTATTCGGAAAGAGATGAACCGCTAGTGGAGTGGGACTATCTGCCACCGGTTGGACTTAGGCCGTTAAAGGGCTTTGTAGGTCTGAAGAACGCAGGCGCCACTTGCTACATGAACTCAGTATTACAACAATTGTACATGGTCGAGAGTATAAGGATCGGGCTTTTGGCCGCGGAGGGTGCAGCGACAGACTTGAACGAAGATTTCTCGGGCGAAGAAAGAATCGAAGGAGAGCAAACGATTGAAGCAAACGATAACGATACAAACGAAGAGAAGTGTGGTGCCGACGAATCCAGAAAGGAATATAATATCGGAATTTTAAAGCAGGTTCAAGCAATCTTTGGTCATCTGGCTTATAGCAAATTACAATATTATATACCCCGAGGCCTTTGGAAACACTTTAAGTAAGTGAAATAGTCGAATCTGGTTTGTGTTGTGGTTGGAATCCATATTGCATACAATCAAATTTATACAATAAAAGTTTTGTTATATTGGTATTTGAGATATTTTGTGTTTTCAGACTTCAGGGTGAACCTGTAAATCTTAGGGAACAACAGGATGCCGTAGAATTTTTCATGAGCCTAGTGGAAAGCTTAGATGAGGCATTGAAAGCTTTAGGACATGAACAGATAATGAGTAGGATTCTTGGTGGTTCATACAGCGATCAGAAAATCTGCAAAGGTTGCCCTCATAGGTACCTTCTTAATTCTTACGTTTTGCTTTTTTCGGTAAACTGTAATACCGCATTACATTATCTTCAGATATTCCAAGGAGGAGCCGTTCAGTTTGATAAGCGTGGATATCAGGAATCATAGCAATTTATTGGACTCTCTTGAACAGTATGTAAAAGGAGAATTGCTAGAGGGAGCAGATGCTTATCATTGCGATAAGTGTAACAAGAAGGTAGTACTGTTCACAAAATTATCTTGATGATTAAATGAACAATTTTGCTTAATTAAATAATTAATTGTTATATTTCTTACAGGTCGTAACTGTGAAACGATTATGCGTCAAGAAGTTGCCACCTGTTTTAGCTATCCAATTAAAAAGATTCGAATACGATTTTGAGAGAGTTTGCGCTATAAAATTTAACGATTACTTTGAATTCCCAAGAGATTTGGATATGGAACCCTACACTGTTTCTGGACTTGCTAAAGTGGAGGGAGAAGTTATAGACTGTGATTACGAAGAGTCGATGAAAGGAACTTGTACTAAATATCAATTGACTGGTATTGTGGTACATAGTGGTCAGGCTAGCGGAGGCCATTACTATTCTTATATTTTACACAGGTAGAATAATGTTAATATTATAATGTTGTATCATACTAAAATATATATATAAATATTAAGCTTTAATATTACGTTTCGTTTGTTAGACAAAGCGATGGTATTGCCAAATGGTATAAATTCGACGATGGCGATGTTACGGAATGCAAAATGGAGGAAGAGGAAGAAATGAAATCTCAATGCTATGGCGGCGATTACTTGGGAGAGGTGTTTGATCATATGCTTAAACGGATGAGTTATAGAAAACAGAAACGATGGTGGAACGCCTATATGTTGTTTTATACCAGATTGGACGTGGAGGAAAATTCTTTAATGAAAAGTGTTAACGAACTATCATTGTGTGAGTATCATTTATATTATGTATTAAACTAGCGCGAAATTGGAACGATAATTCGCTTGCGGTATTAATCCAAATTAAATTTGTATACTATAAAGATATTTTGACTTTTAGATACGAAATTAGGAGTTATGAAGATGCCTCCCGCTATTGAATATAGTGTCAGAAAACAGAACATAAAGTTCATGCATAATCGGAACCAGTTTAGCGCAGAGTATTTTCAATTTATTAAAAAACTCGTATCTTGCAATCCTCTTAACATCAATAGACAAAATATGAACGAGAAACTTGTAAGTTTATTCAGGAAATGTTAGCTTTTTTCAACTTCACACGTACGAACAATTTATGTTCATTTTTTACCATTGTTATTGTAGAGTTCCGAGCAAGAAGAACTTGCTATGTTGTCTGTCCAATTAGCGTCGAGATTCCTGTTTCATACAGGTTTTCATACTAAAAAGACTTTACGCGGTAATGCAACGGATTGGTACGATATTGTCTGTCACCATTTGCGCAGTAGTAAATCTGTGCGGTCCTGGTTTGCTCATAACGTGCTATTTAATCATCCACATAGGTACGATGTTTTCTTGAGTATGTATGCATGATTCTAAGGACTGTCGATATTTAACAAAAATAATTCATTGTCTTTAGATTTTGCGAGTACCTTTTGAGCTGTCCGAGTACAGAAGTTCGAACAGCTTTTCTCAAAATTTTGGTATTTCTTGCACACGTTTCCCTTCAGGATGGGCCATGCGTGCCACCTAGTTTAAACGCACCAAGTAAGTTTCTTCGTAGTATGTCCGAATGAAACAGTTTTTGACAAAACTTTCGATACTTTCAGCCATACTTTTGGACCCAACGGCGACGCTCAGCGATCACTTATTGCACGCAGTTCTTTCTTTACTTCATCGTGAAATCTCAGATCATGGACGTCACCTACCACACTACTTTTCTCTGTTCTACACATATGCTTCACTTGGTCTTGCTGAAAAGGCTCAGTTGCTTAAGGTGCGTAACCTGTTATTCGTAGTACGAGAACTAAAGTCTATTTTGTAAACTGTATCTTTTATTATTTTTATTGTAGTTGAATGTTCCGGTTACGTTTATGTTAGTCGCAATCGACGAAGGACCAGGACCTACAATAAAGTATCAGTATCCTGAATTAACAAAATTGCACCAAGTAGTCAGTATGTTGATACGTTGCTGCGATGTATCATCGAAAGCACACTCGAGTCATGCACAATCAGGAGTAGCGCCTCTACCAAATCCATATGGCGACCCTGCGTGCCAGAATGAATATCTAATGCCTATTCAACCGCAGGCAGCAGATATTTTATTCGTCAAAAACAAGTAAGAGTCACTCGGAGAGCAAATTGTAAATGAACCAGTGAACAATGAAATAAAATATATATTTGTTGACAGTTATATGAAGAAACTGATCGAAGACGCCGATGTTAACGTCACTGAAGATACAGTGAAGTTACTACAATATTGTTGTTGGGAAAATCCACACTTATCACGGACAGTGCTCAGTGAATTGTTGTGGCAGATTGGATTTGCTTTCACACATGAACTGAAACATCACACAGAATTATTACTCGCCATGCTTCTCATGGAGGATTCATGGCAGACGCATCGTGTTCACAACGCACTCAAAGGTACACATTTTAAATACATGTTTCATTACCATATCGAACTAGTATCTAAAGATGAAATGTAAATATTTTCAGGTGTGCCAGACGAAAGGGAAGGTTTATTCGAAATAATACAAAGAAGCAAACATCATTATCAGAAGAGAGCCTATCAGTGCATCAAATGCATGGTGCAGCTTTTCAGTAAATGCAGACCTGCACACCAACTTTTACACCACAGTCCCGAATTGAAGAGGAAGTGGATACATGCTATTGACTGGCTCCACGAAGAACTCGAAAAAGTAAGTGGTCAACAACGATGAAGAAAAGCTATTAAATTTGGTCTATACATTTATTTGTTTACGACGACTATTAATTTATATTAACGATGGATATTAATTGGATTTTCAGAGACCATATGCTTCTACGGCTCCGTACACTCATGCATACAGTAATTGGTCTCCGCCGGCGCAGTCGAATGACTCTACAAATGGCTATGTATTGGAGCGTAGCAACAGTGCAAGAAAGACGTTGGAGAGAGCATGCGAACTATGCCCCGATGTGGAACCAGAAGTGGAAGACGCAAGTGAAGATTGCGCGGAAGAAGCAGAGAAATATCAACCACAGAATAGAGTAATATTACGATCAGGTCGTAATCTAGGATGGATGTCCTTAGGGTATGGATCCGTACTTGTTATACATCGTTTTCATTTGATTCGGTTTTTATTTATTGGATTTATCGTTTACTAATTTTATTCGTTTTTATTTATAGCTATCCTGATGTGACTGTAATACAGCAAATGCTGGAGGAACAACAACCACAGCCCGCACCATCTCCAGTTCACACTTCTCTTTTAGCTCACCAGTTACATAGCCCACAGAACTGTGAGTCGTCACAAAATACCAGCCGGGATCCATAATGAACGCTAAACACTGACGTTCTACCAAGTTGCTGTCTCGGTGAAACCATTTCAAAATACTTAGATATTACTGCGCCAGCAGCTTGGTGCCCAACGGTAGAGGCACCTGTACAGATATAAACTCGCAAAACTGTTCTTTTTTTGCAACTGGTATTCACGAACTTTGCATTTGCAATCCGTCAGTTTTTACTGTGGGCAGTTACAATTCATAACGATACTATGTGGTATAGCCATTTGCACTATTGAGAAAAGAAGAAGATTGGATGATAGAACAGCAGGGCGATTACGATTAAGAACAGAATTTCTACGTATTGGTGGAGGCAATTAATTCTCGTGATTTTTTCTTACACCTAACGTACCATGTATTCTTCGTTTCGTGCATCCATGATCGTTTTGGCTTTAAAATTTAAAAAAAAAAAAAAGGACGTTTTGGTAGGAAGAAATCTCTGAAAGAGGTTGACGAAAGCGAAAGATAAAAACAGAAAAAAAAGAAACAATTTAGATATGGAATCATGACTTGCCTCGATTAATGCATACGAATTCAAGTGTAGGAATACGATAAGATTGTATAAATGTATAGCGAATAGTGTTATGGAATCCCGTCTCTGCCGAATAGAAAACAAAGGTATAAAAGAACGTAAGTTTCCGTATGCCTATGTAAATTTGTTACTAATAAAAAAGAACGTTAAAATGGAACTTTCTAACGACCGAAAGATAACGCTAAAAGTACAGTAGTTTACGATTTAATTGGAAAGAGCAGAGCTACAGAAAAAAGAAAAACTACGCAACTATTGATATTTCACTATTTTAGTCTTTTAAAAGACGATTTAAAAATAAATACACACATACATACACAAATACAGACATACACACATACACACATGGAAGAAGAATTTTCCTTGTACTTAATCTCGAGCATCAAAGAAGGAAAGTCATTTCTCTGTGCAGTGAATTTACGCTGCTTAAGAATTTAGACATACACCAATGATGCCTCCTAGTGTGCTTTCTTTCAGTTCATTCAATTTGAAAGAGTTGTGCCTTCGATATTGTGCGACTCCATTTGTATTCTTAGATAGATGTTTAAGGATCGAGTTGTTGCTTCGAATTCGATTGCTTCTATTTTTGTCTGTTACGTTGACTACTTATGAAAAGCTAAATAATAGAATTGTCGGAACTACGCAAGAGATACGTCAAAAATACGCGGTGCAGAATCGATTGTTTAATGAATTATGTAAATGAAAACTCGAGCTACGACGGGATAACTTTAACTTAACCCTGTATTGCATAATGTGTCCGAATGCAATCCCTAAAAAGTTCACCGAGAACACTTTACAGGATTTATGCATGTTTTTTCTTTGTGAGTGTCAAATAACTGCAGGTTTACTTACTTATCGTTTAGTTTTGAGTATTGATGTATTTATGGATATAGGAAAAAAAAAACAAGATATAATTTTTATTTATTAATTTAAAATAAAATTTATGCAATAGAGGGTTAATGCCGTAACGATGGATATTGAGATATCGCGAAAAGGAAGTGTCCGGTTTTAGCATAAGGGGTCGCGGTACCGCGAGAAAGACGAGCCTTGTTCGAAGTCCAAATTTTTACAAACAATAGGAATTGAAGAAAGCGTGACGGTAGTAACAAAAAGGGTATGGAGCAAATGTAAAACGCTAATTTGTATCGTTCTATGGTACGATCCCATCGTTGAGAAAAGAGCTGTGGTCTTTTCGCAGTATTGTAAAGCAATTCTGAATTTTCAGTCGGTGAGAAAACGAATTTAGAAAACAGACTAATAAAAGAGAAAAAGAAAAGAAAAGCCAAAAAAAAAAGGACACGAGCGTGACTGCGATCGGACAGTTTCTTAAACTTATGAACTGGCCATAGCTCTGACTTATTGAATAACATGTGTTATATAGATATTATATATATAAATAATACTAAAAAAGAAAACTGGGAAAAAAGAGAAATAAAGTCACGTGTAATGAGGATAAAGCGAACCGTGTGTATACATAGGAATTCGTGCGATGAGAAAACCAACGACAATGTCAAGACACCAGGAAATAACGACATATTGATTATTGTTCGTATTTATCAAATATCCACGTTAAACAGTGTACCAAATTATATAATAGCTTCTATCGGTTAAATAATAATAATAACGATAATGGTACCTAATCTTACTCAGATATGTACATATACAACTGCTTTTTATATGTGATAAAAATTATTATATTCCTATTATACATTGAGGTTAGTACGCTATTGTAAATCCTGGTTTTTTGTACACAGACTGTATGCTAAGTTCAATTCTTTCTTTTTGTTAACGAGAGAATGTAGTCTATAATTATTTAATATTTAATTGTATCGCTAAGTAAGCGTAACACACGTCTTGTATGATATATACATATTGTATACATACATAATAACTTGATTTCTTTGAAGAATCAAATGTCAAGATTGATGCGCGTCGAACCTCGAAAGTTTGTTGTGTTATAGTGCATGTACAACCAACGCAATGGTATCGTTTGTTTCTTTACTTTTTATTAGTTTTCTTTTTTCTTTCTAAACGAGCGATAGAGAGGTAAGAAGTGAGAATTACACGAGACGATGTGACAGCCGAGTACATGGTTCTAATTAAACAATCAACTGACTGTCCAAACTATCGTGAATTTTATCGAGCGCGTGCATTCTCATTATCACAAATTTCTGTGCGAAAACGACAGATCAACGAGAGTCGATCAAGATTGGCGGCCATCTTTAATGCGGTAATCATTTCCGATTTCCGTAATGACCAGAGAAACGACTGCGACCATTTTTTTTTTTTGCGTGGAGCGTCATTGGGAGAGAACAATAACAAGAATAAAAAGGAATATTTATAAATCTCGATAACGAGCGACGACGATCGATGCAAACACATTTGTCGAGAGACGCCAGGAATAAAAAAATCAAAGGCAAATGTATATGAAGCATTGAAAAGAAGAATAACAGTATACCCAACGCTGTACAGTTGTATGCTTATAAGCGAGGACGAAATCGAACGGAAAAGAACTAGTAATTCGAATTTAAACGGGAAAAATTTTCTTAAAAACGTGAACGAAACGAAAAATAACAACAAAGTTCCCCGTCGATGTCCGTTTTAGTTTTAGTTGTACAACGTAATTTTATGTATTCACTCGATCGACGCTCTAGTCAGTAAAATTAAATAAACGGAAGGAGATTAATTAACTTCGTTTATTTAGTAGCGTAGCGCATTTCTCGAAATGTTTTTATTTTTCTCTTTCTCTTTGTTTTACTATATTCCTGTTTAGAACGATGATTCTTTAACGATACTTGTATGTATTATAGAGATGCATC